>NC_141597.1:48610265-48762765 GCF_047967505.1 Dipteris shenzhenensis
GACGAGGGTACTAACTCAATACATATTGAGTTGACACCCTAGGCCCAAACCATGTTGAGAGTTCACGCTCAACATCATGTGATCATGTGTGCATAGCACCATCACGTGATCATATGTGCATAGCACTAACCTTATAGAGTGCTATAAAGGAAAGGGTTAGCTTCCCTAACCCTAACCCTAAAAGGGTTTGTATATATTCTATTTTTTCAACTAATTCTAGTGTACAGTTAGTCATTTGTGGTGTGCTCTCTAGCTGTGCCCTCTCTCCTCATCTCCACTCTTCTCCTCTCCCCTCTTCATATTTTGTCATGGTATCAGAGCTCCCTTGTCTTCCGTTGAGACATTGAGTTTTTTGAGAGTGTGAGAGAGATTGAGAGATTGAGAGTTTGTGTTCATTCTTTCACTTCCGTTGAGTGATAGAATTTCCGTCCATGTGAGAGAGATTTCTGCCCATTCATTCTCCGAGAGAGAGAGAGAAAGATAGGTATTTGTCTTGAGAGATTTGTGACAGCATACAAGGAGAAATTTCTAAGATATAGGGAGAGATTTGTTTTCTTTTTGAGAGACACTTCTGTTCCTCGAGAACTGGGAAGAGAGAGCTCTCATGCAAAGCAAAGCAGAGCTGCAACAGTGCGTTGAGATTCCAAAGCCTCTCCACCGACTATAAGGCTCAAAGCTCTCCTATTTACAACAGCCCCGCGACCTCAGTCTAGCAAGCAGCAGACGGCTGCCTCTTGCTCGCAACCAACGTGCCTCCAAGCCTTCCCAAGCGTGAGGCGACGCATCTACTCCATCGACATACTACAGGATCCAACCATGCTCCAGTGCTTAGGTGCTTCAACGCGGCTGAATGACCACTGGCTCAACGAGCTACTCCACAGACTCCAGTGCCTCCGCAAGCTCTAGCGCAATAGGCAGTCGCCTCCATCAAAGTAACGCTACAACATCAAAGTAGCGCGGTGGACTTCAACGACCTATGTCTTCAAACGACTCTCGCATGCATCAAATGACCAACGATTGCACCTTCGACAAGTCCAACAGAGCCCTTCTGCATAGCAAGTGACTCAGCTCATGCGCACTCAACGCGGCCTTCTACAACGTCAAGCTCCCTCCAAGCAAAAGCCGAACAAGCGGACTATGTGGACGTGATCCACTCTCCCTATCGTGGCCACTTCCGCCAGAAATTGCTTCTACGCCAACGGGATGGCGACGTCCTTCTTCAGCAAAGCCATAGCCTCCATCACAGCTGCAACTCACCTCTAGTCTGAGGTCTCCTTAGCCTCTCCAGCTACGAAGAAGAACCGAGAGCGTGGTCGGTCATGCAACTGAGCTTGTGCTTTGTGAGCGATGGAGAGGCGATGGCCTTAAATCACTGAAGCCTGGCATCCGCGCTCGTCTGCACCACCCGCACGCTGTGCTTCGTCTTGGAGGACATTGCCGAAGAGGCGGTCACAGGTTGGGAGAAGGCTACCCAGCGGCGGCTCCTCCAACGAACAGTTTCCTCAACAAACCATCGTAGAAGACGACGGAATCCCGAGATTCTGTCGGCATCTCCAAAGATTCCGGCTACCCACGCCCTGACACGTGGAGGATAAAGCACACACTCACCTTGCGACACGTGGCAGATAGGGTTGGTTAGCCTAACCCTAGTCAGTTAACCAGATAAGTTTTGCCCCTAACCGTGGTTAAACAATTGTGGTTAAGTCAAGTGAATCACGGTTAAATCAGTTGGTTAGATCGTGCCACGTGGCAACCTTATCCACAGTGCCACGTCACTTTGCCACGTCAGCTGACACATCACCGACTGCCACGTCAGCACCGACTGCCATGTCACCTGCCACGTCATCAGTGACACATCATCAGTCACGTCACCTGCCACATCATCAGTGACACGTCATCAGCCACGTCACCTGCCACATCATCAGTGACACGTCATCAGCCACGTCACCTGCCACGTCATCAGTGACACGTCATCAGGCCACGTCATCTGCCACGTCATCTGGCCACGTCATCTGCCACGTCATCTGCCACGTCATCACTGCCACGTCATCTGTGCCACGTCATCAGTGCCACGTCATCAGTGACACCTCAGCATTGCCACCTCAGCACAGAGCTTCACTGGCACACCTCCTGCTAAGCACAGTGCCACATCATCACTGCATGTGACTCACAGTGACACATCATCATTGAGCACCATTTGCACTCCTTTTGCCCCTGCACCTAGATCAAGTCATATCTCTTGATCCAGGAAGAATTTGAGGGTGCTCCAAAAAGGAAAGTCGCTCGATTTTTTGTGCTCTACGCGCTCGTTACATCACGCACACATTTTGGCGCAAGTTACACTCACATTTAAGCCTCGCCGACAAAACCACTTCCTTCACGCACATTTGCCTCTACATCGACGCATCTGACCCAGCACTTAAAAAGAACAAAAGAAAAGGAATTATTTGCTGCTCTTTCATCGATCGACGGTTGGTTTAGATCTAGATCAGAGTAGACTAGATCGCCATAGAGGGGACGCTTTGAATTCCCCAAGTTGCCAATCTAAGCCATGCCCAAAATTCCCGACTAATACCTACTCGGAGTCAGTCCATACGCTCACATCCGATTTCACATCATTACATTACCTGAAATCTTACGTTCATCAGTTCAGTGAGCAGACTTCAGAGTTCAGAGGCATTGCAGATTGATTCAGTGGGCAGATAGCACTTGATTTCACACACACATGCCACCATTGTAAAGCCTATTTGGCTACCTCACGGCATCGTGCACATCATTTTTTTCAGCCTTGTAAAGCCTCTTGGCTATTCCCGACATCATTGCCACAAGCCTTGTAACACAGATCAGATCTTATTTACTGCAGTTCTATCTTCACCGACGGTACAGAGATTTCACTTGGCATCTTCAGTGTATTTGCAGTTGATTCATACAGAGTTTTCCAGGACACTTTTTGAGTACATTGTTTGCACCATGTCGACTAGCAACCTCAATCTGGAGGCATCTGCTAAGTTAGACAACTCCAATTACGGTACATGGAAATACCGAATGGAGACCATTCTTGTGCTTCAGGACAAATGGGAGTATGTTGATGGATCCATACCTAGACCATTGGCCGATCCAGCCACCAGTAGCTCTACTCCATCTGTTGTCACAGCACCAGCAACGGGATCTACATCGGGATCTACATCTACACAAACAGTTTCCGCATCAGTAGCAGATCTGCCATTGCCCGAGCTCAAGCAGAATGGGATAAGAAAGACAAGTATGCCTATCACCTGATTAAGCAGAATGTGCAAGATGTCATGCTAGGACAGCTCAACACAGTCAAGACATCAAAAGAAGCATGGGATATGTTCGCAGCTCTCTACGAGTCCAAGAACACATCCAGGATTCTCACCTTGAGAAACCAGATCAACCAGAGTTTCCGCAACAGCGGTGAAACCGGTCATGCTTATGTACTCCGCATCAAAGACTACAACAATCAACTTGCAGCAGCAGGAGAGACTATGAATCCTGCAGAAATGGTTCAAGTAATCCTGAATGGACTAGGAGAAGGATATGAGAATCTGGTCCAGAGTATTGCCATCCAACGGCAAATTCCAACACTGGAAGAACTTCAGTCAGTTCTACTTGGTGAAGAACTCAGGACTCAAGCCATTCAAGCACGTAAAGGTCATTCTAATGATCAGGCATTCACCGCTTCAGACAGAAGCAGAGGCAAAGGCAGAAACAGAGGTAGATCATATCAGAAAAGTGGTCAAAATCAAAGTCAGAATCAGCATCAGCATCAGCAGCATCCTCAGCAACATCAAAATCAGCAAAGAGGAAATCATTCCAATCGAGGAAGATTCCAAGGACTAGGGAATGCATCCACCAATGTGTCAAACATTCAATGCAACTATTGTCACAAGTTTGGACACTATGAAAGAGATTGCCGCAAGAAGCAGTATGACCAAAGCGGTCAATCCAGCACTAATCGAGGGAATTCTCGAGGAAGAGGAAATCATCGTGGTGGACATTCTAGTCACAGTCATTTTGCAAATGAACGTGGCAATATGTTTCTTGCAAGTGAGGAATTGCATCAGACTGATACAATGCACCTAGACACTGATTTCAATCCCAAAGAAGATTTCAGTTATCAAGTCGACCAAGTGGAACAGGATCCTTGGTACATCGATAGCGGTGCATCATCTCATATGACAAATCATCAGGAATGGTTCACAGAAATGAAGCCATTAGAAGGTCAAAAGAATGTCATCTATACAGCAGACAATACACCGAATCCGGTTCAAGGGACAGGTGTTATCCCTATGAACAATTTCACTGGTACAAAAGGATTAGTCAAAGATGTGCTCTATGTTCCGAAGCTCAGTAAGAACCTTTTGTCAGTAGGTCAAATGACGGAACACAACTACAAAGTCATCTTCAACGGTGATGAATGCACTATCAGAGACAAATCCAAAAGAGGTCAGCTAGTAGCAAAAGGTGTCAAGGAAGGACGCTTATACAGGATGCTAGCTACAGTACCAGATAAACATGCCATGTCAGCTCAAATGCAACAGATGCCACTATCTGCAAAATGGCATAAGAGATATGGTCATGTCAACTTCAAGTACTTGTTAGATCTAAGGAATCAAAATATGGCCATTGGGATTCCGAAGCTACAGTTTCTTGGAAAGGTTTGTGAAGCATGCTGCTTCGGCAAACAAAAGCGAACCAACTTTGTCAGAAGTACCTCTCGTGCACGAGGTATTCTTGATTTAATTCATACAGATGTATGGGGTTATGCCCAGACCCGCAGCATCAATGGTTCACTTTATTACTTGACCTTCATCGACGACTACAGCAGATATTGTTGGGTCTACTTTCTGAAAGAGAAATCTGAAGTGTTTGCCAGATTTCAAGAATTTAAAGCCATGGTAGAAAACCAAACAGGCAGAAAGATCAAGGTCATGAGATCAGACAGAGGAGGTGAATACATGTCTTCAGCCTTCATGAACTTTTGCAAAACTCACAGCATTCGAAGACAATTCACATGTGCAGATACTCCTCAGCAAAATGTAATAGCTGAAAGGAAAAATGGGACTTTAGCAGACAGTGCTAGAGCAATGCTTAGTGAAAAGCATCTTCCGAATCAGTATTGGGCAGAAGCAATAGCTACAGCTAACTACTTGCTTAATCGGCTTCCTACCGAACCGATACAAGGTATGACTCCTTATGAAGCATTCACTGGACACAAGCCACGCATTGGGCATCTCCGCATATTTGGTTGCATAGCATATGCCCACATACATGATGATCATCGCAGGAAATTGGATGCGAAGTCACGCAAATGCATCATGGTTGGCTACAGTGAAGAAAGTAAAGCATACAAATTGTATGATCCCATCAACCGCAAAGTCATTATCTCCAGAGATGTAATCTTCGATGAGGAATCAGAATGGAAAACCTCACCTACACAGGAGATAGAAGCATCGACTTCACAGTCATCTATAGAACAGGTTGATGAAGAAGAGCAAGGATTGCCAGCAACACCCCAATCAGCGTCACAGCAGCTCAGACGGTCTACTAGGGAAAGCAGACCACCAGCCAGATTGACATATGCTCAGAAAGGCAAAGCAATTCAGGTGGAAACCACCAACTATGCTCTTATGACTACCGTCATGGCTACAGAAGAGCCAGTGTACTTCGAAGACGCAGTAGATAAGCCAGAATGGCAAACTGCAATGAATGAAGAAATGGATGCTTTGTATAAAAATAACACTTGGGAATTATGCGACCTTCCACCAGGAAAGAAGGCCATAGCCAACAAATGGGTATACAAAGTGAAGTACAATCCAGATGGCAATATTCAGAGATACAAAGCCAGATTAGTTGCAAAAGGATTTGCACAACAATATGGCCAAGATTATGATGAGACTTATGCTCCAGTAGCAAAGATGGATTCCATACGGTTCTTGATATCACTAGCGACACTCAGTAAATGGAATGTGTATCAGCTCGATGTCAAGAATGCATTTCTCAATGGTTATCTAGACGAGGATGTCTACATGCAACAACCAGCAGGTTATGTTGAACCAGGAAAAGAGAACAAGGTTTGCCATCTCAAGAAAAGTCTCTACGGCTTAAAGCAAGCACCCAGAAGTTGGTACAACAGAATTGACAAGTATTTTGCTGATCTGGGATACATGAAGTCCAATGCAGATCATACTCTCTACTACAAAGTTCAAGGGGAAGATATTACTATTGCACTTTTGTACGTAGATGATCTGATTGTGACAGGAAGCAAGGATAGCTTCATCAAAAAGCTAAAACAAGACTTATCTGCAGAGTTCGACATGAAAGATCTTGAACTTATGCACTATTGTCTTGGAATTGAGTTCTGGAGAGATTCAGATAGCACATTCATGAGTCAGCTCAAGTATGTTGACAGTCTCCTGAAGAAGTTTCATATGGCAGATTGCAAGATTGCAGCCACTCCCATGGAACAGAGTTTGAAACTTACTAAAGATTCAGAAAAGCCTACAGTCAATGACAGATACTACAGGCAACTCATTGGATCTCTTATATATCTGACAATCACACGGCCAGATATTTGTTATGCAGTAAGCTCACTAGCACAGTTTATGGCAAATCCAAAACAGTCTCACTGGAATGCAGCCAAAAGAGTCTTGAGATACATCAGAGGTACAAGACAATTTGGGATAGAATACAGAGGAAGTCATCCACGGTTGCATGGATACTGTGACAGTGACTATGCTGGAGATCATGAGACCAGGAGATCGACACAGGGATATGCATTTTTCCTTGGTCAAGGTGCTATATCATGGTTGTCAAACAAACAGCCAACTGTTTCTTTGTCTTCGACTGAAGCAGAATATAGAGCACTCACTACAGGTGCATGTGAGGCTATATGGCTCAGAAGACTATTGTCAGAAACAGATTACTTTGATGAGTCAAAGCCAACAACAATATACTGTGATAATCAATCGGCTCAAGCATTGGCTAAAAATCCAGTATATCACTCCAGAACAAAGCACATTGATGTCAGAGAGCACTTCATCAGAGAAAGAGTGTTACTTGGTGACATCACACTGCAGCATTGTGATAGCAAAGAAAATGTTGCAGACATCTTTACCAAACCACTCGGTAAAGAGCTATTCGAGAAACACCGACTAGCTCTTGGTTTGATGCAGAGGAAGGACATTCCCATTAAAGGGGTGTGATGGAATGTAATGCTCAGTCCTTCTTCGATTCCCCAGAATCATCATCTTGAGGGAAGGCCTACTTCATGATGTTGATCTTGAGGGAAGGTGTTGAGAGTTCACGCTCAACATCATGTGATCATGTGTGCATAGCACCATCACGTGATCATATGTGCATAGCACTAACCTTATAGAGTGCTATAAAGGAAAGGGTTAGCTTCCCTAACCCTAACCCTAAAAGGGTTTTTATATATTCTATTTTTTCAACTAATTCTAGTGTACAATTAGTCATTTGTGGTGTGCTCTCTAGCTGTGCCCTCTCTCCTCATCTCCACTCTTCTCCTCTCCCCTCTTCATATTTTGTCAAACCATACATCAAAGAGCTGTCATATAGTTGTTATTTGCTAAGGGCATATCTACCACCTAGCTACGTCAATGTCGTAAATGCAAAACGGTCACCTCAACCTAGCGGTTCATCTACATCCACATGTATTAAGCTCGATATCTCAACATTCCCCCTCGAGCTCAATGGCATACTACAAACACCAAGTAAGCTTCTAAACTTATGAAGCTTCTCTGCACCCAATGCCTTTGTAAAAATATCAGCAACTTAGTCCTTTATGCTGACATATACCAAATCCAAATCACCTGCTAAAACCTTCTTTCTTACAAGTGGTAATCCAACTGAATGTTCTTTGTTCTAGCATGAAATACAGGATTACTAGCTAATTGTATGCTATCATGTTGTGACAATGCCTTCTGCATAGGCTCATCCAAATCATACAATAGCTTTTGAAACCAAGCTACCTCACGCGTTGCCATAACAGCACTACTATACTCTACCTCTGTAATAGAAAATGCAACTGTAAGCTACTTCTTGCTACTTCAACTCACAGCAACACTCCCAAGAAAGAATATATAACTGCTAGTAGATCGTCTATCTGAGACGCTATAGAAGATCTCAAGGTCCTTTTTAATACATAAGCCAGGGGCAGAGGTTTCCTTCGAGTGTCAGGGGCTCGTTAGAGCTTGAGACCCCGGCTCGTACGAAATTCAATGCTTGTTTTTAAAAAAAAGAGCCAATTAATCAAATGTCCACAAGAATTATTGAAGTCAATTTTAATTAACATCAAAGTACATCTGGTTTAGCGATCCAACGCTTTCCAACACGACTTCTGGTTGCTATCCAGCTTCTATGTTTTTGGGAAGCTTGTGAAGATATCCATGAATACCTTCTTTTACTCGTTTGAGTTCGACGAACTGCTTGGGCTAACTCCGTTTGCAAAGCTTTATTCCTTCCATAGGAAGACCCGACTATACCATGATAGAACCACTCGAACATCTCATAAAGAGCATTGCTTCCATTAATCCCCCCTCCATGTCCTTGGCCTTCATGGGCTACATTTTATGACATTTTGTGAATGAATCTATAGATGAGGTGATGTAGGCATACCTAGTCACTGTAATTATGTGGTAGTTTAGAATGTGTTGCTTTAGGTTGATTTGTGACCAGACAAGTGCTAGAGATATGGTCATAACCGTAGACATTTCTTGATGAGAGGTCTAGGCATAGTTAGAATTACTAGGATTCTAGAGTGGTTAAGTGTAATGATCTTTTCCGGCTATGGTCATAACCATAGACATTTCTTGACGAGAGGTCTAGGCATAGTTAGAATCACTAGGATTCTAGATTGGTTAAGTGTAATGATCTTTTCGGGCTATGTTTGAGTGGCAAAATACCATGATCAGTATCCTATGCAACAAGGTAGAGGTTTGACGTTTGAGTGTGGGGGTATTCCTGAATGCTATGAGAAATGCATGCAAGAATCACCTAGAAGTGAGAGGAGCAGGACTATAGGAGTAGAGGCGAAGGTCCTACCCTAGAAGAATCAAGGCATCAATCCAAAGGGATTTCTCCCTAGAGATCTACCATGTACCCTAAAGGCAATAGTTATCTTCTTGGTGTCTCTTTCTATTTGCAATTCGCAGCTCTACTTCTTTTGGAAACATCCTTGTGTAACTACAATGCATGATAGCCTAGAATATGCTATCCTAGGTAACCTATGGTAGCAAATGCCTAAGCTTCATGACATACACCCTCGATAGCTCTCTAATATTAGCCTAAGCCTAGCTAGAACTAGCTAGACTCTTAGTAGCTAAGTCTAGAAAATCTTCTCATTAGCAATCATCATAATGGTGTTTATCCATACTAGGCTTACAGTGGTAGAGGTCTAGACACTTCCCCATCACCAAGCCAACACACACACAACCAAGCATGTCATAAAGCTCACGATCAAAATCAACAAGTCATGCAGCCGCATGCAAACAATCACACAACTGAAGTGAAACACGAAAAAGCAAAAGAGCGCTAAAAGGTAGGATGGCACCTGGCAACTCTGCATGTCAATGTCCATAGTGGGTCTGCTTCTGCCATACTACATCAATGCTCACAAATGTCCATACCTATAGGACCCACAAAAACCTCTCTCCAAGTGCATCATCCTCAATCGAAACACAATAATTTTTTTAGCTCATTCTAAGGTTATATATATATATATATATATATGTATGTATGTATGTATGTATATATATATATAAACAAACATACTGTATTTACAACGTCATGCTCATCTCGAATAGTTGTCCACCCTCCACATCAAAGCAACTTTACTTGCACTTTCCTCCTTGTCACCCGATAGAGTCTTGCCTGAGACTCTTACAATGACTCTCATGCACTCATCAAGGCAAGACTGATAAGAACCCCACAAATTGGAATAATATTCCAATACATTGGCATACGATGGAAAGCAGCTTAAAACACATGATCAATGGAGAATATATACAAGATCCATATTCTTTCCAATTGGGTCAGGGGTCTGTGACTCCTATGCTACATGATGAAGTCATACATCCATGAGGAATAGATAATGATGAATGCATCAAACATCGACAAGGGCATAAATAGTCAACCCTTTCTTGTCCACCACATCCCAACTACTGGAAATGCCTTTGAGATGTTGGGGTGGTAGTCACCATACCGTGGAAAGCAACAGAAAGTGCATGATCAATATATGGATATTTATAAAATCCAAAATCTCTCCACTTGGGTCATCCTACTATAGGTGATGCCCTTCCACACCAAAGCAAAACATACAAAAAGAAACAAAAAGTTTCTCTTTAAATTCTTTTTCAAGTTTTTCTCTTTTTTTTTTTGAGACAACACACCAAGCAAACCTATACTATATACAGAAGTGTATGCTGTATGGCACTAAATAAAGTGCTAGACACTTGCGATGTCTATATGCCACCTTCCCCGGCACCAGTCCTTGCAGACCGAGACATTGGTCTATCTAAGCCATTCTTGATTATTCCATCTAATATGGGCGAAATGAAATGCCCTGACTGACAATGATTCCTCAGCTTCACTATGACCATCTAGAGGGGAAGAGGGTAGCTTATCTAATAGTGCATCAACAAAAATAAGAAAAGTCAAAATGAAATCAAACATTTTATTATTTGTTGTGGTTTGTATGTTCTACTTAATTTAGAGACCTAGTGGAAATTAGATGACTCCAAGAGAGGGATGACCCAATCGGGAGGATCTATGGTCATTCACAATTAATTAATCAAAAGCTTTACTTTTCTTTCTGAGGTATGGTGACCTTTCTCATGACACAGAAGTAATCTTCCTTCAATTGTGTATTATAGTTGTGGTAGGTATTTAGGTAATAAAAGGGGCTAATAAATTAAGAAAGTGCCCATAGATGTCGATAATGGGTAGGTTGCATGGGGCACTTCTTCGCAGAGTGATGCTAACCATTTGAAAATAATTGTAGAATTTTGAGCTACAAAGAATCCTAAACAGGTAGAGTTCGAAGTTGTTTCCCTTTTAAGGTTCACTTCTTGGATACCTTCCAATAGCTGATTTCTTTTCTTTTGCAAGCATAATATTATGGATTTTGAGTGGCAAGATACAAGCATTCCTATTCTAGATAGAGACACCCTAGACACTTGCCACATGGGTGTCTATTCCATCCCTCCCTTGTAGAAACACTCCTGATACTTGTATGTAGAGAAAGTCGAGTGGTGTTGTGATGAAGATTTCCTTTGCCCATTCCTCCACCAATTTCACCCTTCAACAAATTGCAAACCATGTGAGGCTTTAGTGCTCCAGAGTGTCTTAAATATGTGCTAGCAATGTCGCAGGTATTACCATCATTGCCGGACATCTCGCATGTAAGAAATAGTGGGTGACACCCCCTAGAGACATGATGAAAGTAATGTTTTCTATCCTACATGGGGGCCACAATAGACTAGGGTAGAGTGTGAGTGGGGATCCCACAATGCTCAGCAGAGGCGATTAACTGAATTGCAAGATAAAGTGAGTAGAGCATATGATCTAAGCAATCGTTGCTCATTTTGGCAAGCCACCATGGAATGGATGGATACCCACACACTTTTTTTTGTTTTTGTCTCTTTTTTCATGCTTTGTACAATAGTCTACCCCTAATCATGATGTAGGGCTGCTTTGAGTCGAGTTTCTTGGTGGAAGGGTTCTAGCAAGTGCCAATTATCTATCCCTTTCCACTGACCCCCATCGTCCTGAAAGAAAACTAATAGCCTATGCATCTAGGGGTCTAAGCCCTTCTTGACTATGGAAAGACATGGGAGTTTCTTAGAGAACATGAGCTACATGGTCATGTTTTTGAAAGCCTCAGAGAACTTCTAGAACCAGTAGCACTAGCAGTGTTGGACAAGCTAGCTTAGCACATTTTGCAAAAACTAGAAATAAGGGGGGATATTTGGCAAGCATGATCAACAAGATCCATAAAGAATCTTGTAATCGATGAGTCCCAAGCTACTAAAAGGGATGCTAGATTTCTTAATTAGTGAGTTGCACAACTTTTTTCACATTCATTCCAATGTGGGGAATGCACTTATCAACATGTATGGAAAATGTAAACATGTGTATGATGCAAGGAGTGACTTGCCAAGATGTGCTTTATGGTGTGCATTGATTCACAACGTATCCTCATGATGGATAGAGCAAGAAGGCTATGCCATGCAATGCATGAAAGAATGGATACGAAATGCACACCAAATAGGCATCATGTTGTGGCCTATGAGACTGAGCCACTACTATTGTGTATGCAGATGAAGATGATGATGATGTATGTTGCGTTTGAGAGCTATGTATGCTTTATCTAGAATACGTACGAGAGCTACCAATGCTCTATCTTGAATGCGTATGACTGTTGCATATCTACATATGATGATGGTAACTGATGAAACTAGTATCCATTGAGCACCGCAATGAACTCTAATACTTCCCTCACATCTGGCTGGACCAGAACTAAATAGGGGAGTAGGAGACCAAGGAAAACAAGGAATTGGACATATGTATGTAGGCTAGAAACTGGAGGCAGGAACCTGGAGCACAAATGACCAACTCAAGCTCTAAAGACATGAGAATGAGGGGGACAGGACCAAAATTATATAGGCTGAGGCTAGAGAAGAGGTGTTTGTTCCTGCATCAACTTTCCACTTGTCTGGAAGAGCCGGTTGAAACACAATATTATGATCCAAATCCCAAGTGTGTTCCCAATCATTTGGACAAAACCACATCCATTGTGCTTTTGATCCTCCAGGCCTTGGGTGTCTCCTTTCAGAGTAGAGACAAGGAGCCACCACACCTTGAGTACATTGTGACATATACCTATTACACTTTATTTTCTTGTCGATCATACCAAAACATTTGACTTTTGAGTTAAAGGTGTTCTACATATTGCCCACATGGATCTATTGATTGATTGCTCTTCTATGCTAAAGACCTCACATGTTTTTGGTAAAATTGTTTGATGTTGACATCCAAAAATCTCCTATGAGTCCATTTGTGCTCCTCCATTAGCTATTGTTTGCTTGTCAAATTGTCCTTCAAATCTTATCTTGCGAGGTCTTCCTCTGTGCACACATTGTGCTATTGCCATGACACTGCTTGGCTTGTGTGAGTTCTCTTCATAGACAGAGGCCTTGTTTTTCTTTCTTTGAATAGTCTCCTTGTCACCATGTAGAAATCTATTGTCTTCATTAGCTAGAATGAGGTCGAACCTCGATATGCTCCTCTCCCCGAAGAGAAAGATAGCCAAAACTGGATCCACCTGCAAGCCACCATTGACGTCCCCACAAAGCCAGGATGGGAGGAAGCTCCTAATACCTTCAATCTATTCATGATCAGACCGCAAATTGACCCTACCCTAGACAAAAAGGCCTCATCTTTGTGTTCTCACAATGGTGAAATTCATGTGAAATTTAGACCTTGACTGGTTGCACCAAGTGCAAGTTGCCTCTGAGCATGAAGAGTTCCACCCATGGGGAACTTCTTTGGACCATATGGTCATTTCTTACCACATAGCACCTAAAGAGGCACAAACCCCTCTTGACAGTCATCAGTAGACACACACTATAGGCACCATCCATAAATGGGGGAGGAGGATCTAGGTGAGAAGAGAGAGAGAATAGAGTACGCAAGTAGTGGAGGCAACAACAATCAACTAAATCTCATTCACTTACCAACATGATAAAACCCCACATCTACTATAACTGGCATAAGGGAGTCATAGGCTAGGTCTAAGCCATAAGTCCTACCACACCATACATGGATAAAAGAAATCTAGACTAGTGTGGTGTATCAACCACCTGTCACCCGCCATCCAGCTAAATACAATGAGACTTTGAGCTTGATATTTCAACACTCCCCTTCAAGCTCACATCAATAGACAAAACACCAAGAGAGTTCCTAAATTGTTGGAACTTCTCTGTATGCAAGGACTTGGTGATGTCAGCCACCTGCATAGTAGTGCTAACATGTTGAAGGTCAATCTCACCTACAATGACCTTCTCCCATATGAAATGATGATGAACATCAATATGTTTGGTCCTGGCATGAAACACAGGGTTGCTGGCTAGCTTGATACTGCTCATGTTGTCACAATAGAGAACAATGACATAATCCACTACAAGACCAAGAGAATCCAAGAGCTTGCATAACCAATCAATCTCGCATGCCGCGAGTGCAACTCCTCTATACTTTGCCTCTGTGCTAGAAAGAGCAACAGTGGGTTGCTTCTTTGAGCTCCAACTCACTTCACCACTACCAAGTGTGAATGCATAGCCATTGGTGGATCTCCTATCATAAGAACTCCCTGCCCAATCAGCATCTGTATAGCCAGCCAGATGCAAGTCACTGTCATAGCCATAAAACAAGCCAAACTGTAGAGTACTTTTCACATACCGCATAATCCTCCTGACTGCATCTAGATGGGGCTTCCATGGAGCTTGCATGAACTGACTAACCAAACCAATTGCATAACTCACATATGGCCTCATAATGGTCATGTAAATCAAGCTTCCAACAATGCTCCTATACATAGTAACATCATCAAGTATCTCTCCCCCATCTTGTGTCAACTTCCCATTCACCTCCAAAGGCATGGTGATGGGTTTGCAACCTATCATACCAAATCTAGACAACATGTCCAATGCATATTGCCTTTGCACAAGCCATATTCCATTTGTGGATCTAATGACCTCAATACCAAGAAAATGGTGCAACTCTCCCAAGTCTTTCATCTCAAACCTGCTTCCAAGTTGCTGCTTGATCTCACGGATCTCATCAACACTATCACTTGTCAATATGAGATCATCCACATAAAGTACCAAGACAATCATGCCATGGGCTGATTTCCTCACAAATAGAGAGGAATCGGCAGGTGAAATCTAAAATCCAATAGAAATAAGATAGCCACTTATCTTTTCAAACCACTGCCTAGGTGCCTACTTCAAGCCATACAATGCCTTCACCAATTTGCATAACTTCTGTGGATATTGTGGATGTACATAACCTTGTGGCTACTCCATGTACACTTCCTCATGCAAATCACGATGTAAGAAGGCAGTTTTAACATCCATCTGATGTAAAGACCAGCCCTTACTTGTTGCTAAAGCAATGATACACCTCACTGTAGTCATCTTAGCAACAGGACTCAAAGTCTCCTCATAGTCAATGCCATACTCTTGTGCATATCCTTTTGCAACAAGTCTTGCCTTATACCTACTAATGCTTCCATCTAAGTTTCTTTTCACCTTATACACCCATTTGCAACCAATGGGCTTCTTCCCTGTAGGCAAATCAACAAGTTCCCATGTCTTGTTGTCATCCAAGGCATCCATCTCAGCATCCATAGCGGTCTCCCATTCCGCATTGCCAATGGCATCCTCAAACTTTGTAGGCTCTGGCACCTCAAGAACCTTGACCATATAAGCATAATGTATGGCACACATACCAGCATAAGTCAACCTATCAATAGGATATCGCACCCTTGTAGATCTCCAAACACCAAGGGTAGTAATCTTGGGAATACCAAGTTCTTCATCCAAACTCCTATCCAAGTCACTTGACTTTCCCCCTGCATGTGAAGTGCCACCTTATTCTACAATCTTATACTTGTCCTTCCTTGGGCTATATGCATGGGCTGATTTATTCTTATCTACTGAATTTCTTAGCCTACCACTCCATGGCGAAGTGGAAGAGCTAGAGCTAGCCTCATTAGGCCCTGAAATAGTGATAGTCTCAACGATCGGATTTGTGTCAACATTTTCTGCAGGTTTTCCATCATCAACCATTGCAGGAGGTGATGCATACCAACTTGCAAGCTCATCAAAAACCACATCACAGCTATCCTTAGCTTGCATGTGATAGGGTTATAGCATCTGTATCCCTTATGCTCCAATGAATAGCCCAAAAAAATGCATTTTTCAGCCTTTGCATCCAACTTGATCCGCAGCTCATTTGGCACATGCACATAACATATGCAACCAAAAACCTTTAAATGTGATAGATCTAGATTCTTGCCACTATATCTCTCCTCTGGTGTGACATTATGTACTACCGTAGTTAGTGTGTGATTGATAATATATATGGCAGTAAACACTGCCTCACCCTAAAACTCGTTTAGTATCTATCTCTCATTCATGAGAGCTCTAGCAACTTCTGCAATATGCAGATTCTTTCGCTCTGCCACACCATTCTATTACGATGTATACTTGCAAGATTTATGCCTTACAATACCATTCCGCTTTAGGAAATATGAAAATGCATATGAGGTATATTCTCCCCCATTATTAGATTAGAGACATTTTATCTGCAAACTTGTCTCCTTCTCAACCATGGCTTTGAATTCTTGGAAATAGCCAAACACCTCAGATTTTGTCTTCATGAAATACACCCAAACTTTGTGACTGTAATCATCAATGAAAGTCACAAAATAATAGCATCCACCTATGGTCATGGAGTCTGTAGTCCACACATCACTATGTATAATCTCTAGAGGCTTACTGCTCTCAATCTCATGACACATAAATCTATGCCTCACTTGTTTACCAAACTGACAAGCTGCACACATTGTCATTGTAGCATTATCCACAAACATAGGTAGCCCTGTGACAACACCACTTGATTGCATAGATTTTAGCCTCTGCATATTTACATGTCCAATCCGCTTATGCCAAATATCAACGTCATTTATCATCCTTGAACCATCAGCATACATGGCAGTGTCTGTGCTAGGCATAGTCACATCCAAAGTGAATAATCTGTCTTTCTTCTCCCCCTTGGTTACAAGTTTGCATTTGTTTCAAAAATCTTCCACAAATACTCCATGAGAATTAAACCGTACTTGCAACCCTTAGTCAACCATTTAACCTATAGACACAAGGCTCTTGGTGATCATAGGCACATGCAACACATCTTCCAAATTTTTGACTTTTCCATCCTGCATGACAAGTGGTACTCTACACATGCTCAATAGGGTGTACTGAATCATCACTTGTCTCAACATATCCAAGTGTATGTATAGCATCCAACTCTTTAAACCAATCTCCATGGCTAGTCATGTGATTTGATGCACCCAAGTCCACATACCATACATCACCATGCATATTATCATACATCACCATGCATAGAAGTAGATTGCATCTTATGTTGCATAGCAAACAACCTCTCTGAATGATCATCATGACTGCTTGATGCATAATTTCCATGCTGAAATTTTCCACTTTTGATATCTGTCTGCTTCTTATAGCAATCCTTTACATAACGACCATTTTTGCTGTAGTAAAAACAATCTCCTATATCATTAGAGGATGCAAATCCTCTTCCATGTCCTCATGCAGGCCTTGCATCATGATTTGCACTATGTCCAAAGGCATTTTGTGCATGTTTCCCTTGCCTCTGCCATATCCACCACGACCACATCCTCTACCCCTCTCAGAGTAGAATGCCTGCTCATCACACTAGCTAGATGAACCGCCATTGTCGAGGCAAATCTCCTCACTAATCAAGAGAGCAATCAAATCAATAAATGGTGGAAATGTCTCATGAACATTTATAGAGGTATGAAACGGCTTGTATTCTGGACCAAGACTGTTCAATATTACCAAAGTCGTATCATCATCATCAATTATAGCACCGATTGGACCAAGCTTCTCAACAATATTCTTAATTTTCAAGGCATAATCCTTAATCCTAAGATTCCCTTTCTGAACATTGTGCAATTCTTGCTTCAACTATAGCTTACATGCATGCGTAGTAGTACCATACAAGGTAACCAACACATCCCAAGCATCTTTTGCACTGGTGCATTCTTGTATATGACCTATCATGGCATCTGAGATGCATATACTGATCCAATGCAACACTTTCTTGGTCTTTTTGTGCCATTATTTGTATGTTTTTATCTGCACAACTGTGGCATTTTGATCTAGCAAAGCTAGCTCTGCATCAGCTCCAGTTACAATGTCCCATAGTCCCTTTCCCATCAGGAAGTTAGACATGCAAAATTTCCATGCTTGGAAATTGCTTTTGTCTAATTTCTCACCCACAATCTGAGTGATATTGTCTGACATCTTGCCTCAAATGAGCTCCAAAATTGTGTACCTGCACCTGTACTAGCTACCACTATGTTCGTGGAAAACAACAGATGTAGAATGATGTACACAAGAATCAACATTTCGGTATTCTACACAATGCAGCAGCTATAGAAAGTGTCGATGGTGAATGTATGAACACCCAGGCATAAGAATGCAAACTCAATATTATGTGCACCCTGTGTGCACCTCAAAAATGCACTCTGTGTTGAAGAACCCTGTCATCCAACACACTTTCTCAAAATAGCAAGTTTTTTGAACTGTCTGATTTCTGCTCATCGGGTCCAAAACACACCCGAAACGAGTCTGAAATGAAATTTTAGCCGCAGAAATGCTATCAGAACGAGATGCTATCGGAACTCACCTCCATATATACTTCCTTCTCCCAGAAGGATGTCTGAATTTGAGCCAAATTGATTTTCAGCTCACTACAAAGGGGTTGCTCTCCCAAGTACTACTTCCTTGCTCTTCTCTTCCTCAGCCAAAAAGCTCTGATACTATATAAATGGGGGAGGGGGATCTAGGTGAGAAGAGAGAGAATAGAGTACGCAAGTAGTGGAGGCAACAACAATCAACTAAATTTCATTCAACTACCAACATGATAAAACCCTACATCTACTATAGCTCGCATAAGGGAGTCATAGGCTAAGTCTAAGCCATGAGTCCTACCACACCATACATGGATAAAAGAAATCTAGACTAGTGTGGTATATCAACCACGTGTCACCCACCATCCAGCTGGATACAATGAGACTCTGAGCTTGATATTTCAACACCAGCACCAATGGTGTCCCTCTTGAGGATAAGGACCTCAGACCTATGCCCCCGCATTTCAAGAATTACATCATAGAGGAATGGGGCATAGCTTATGAAAAGGCCAAATGAACAAACGAGGCTAATGAAAAAGTCACTTTTGAAGGCCCGACAAAAGTAAAGGAGATAAATTTAGCCCAAACAGGGGATGACCCACAACTAGTCTACATAGGAGCTAACCTTACGACCATGGAGGAAGAGGAGCTCATAGCCCTCTTACGTGAGTACAAGGATTGTTTTGCCTAGTAGTACACTGATATGAAAGGTGTACCTCCTGAGGTGGTGTCCCACACAATTCCATTCAAAGAAGGGGCCCAGCCAAGGCAACAACATTCATACCCCATGAACCCAAAGTACTCCTCTATTGTCAAAGAAGAGCTTCAAAAGCTGATTGATGTTGGATTCATTTACGAAATTGAGCACACCGATTGGGTATCCCCAATCGTAATTGTCTTGAAAAAGAATGGCAAGATTAGAGTTTGTGTTGACCTCAAAAAGGTCAATGCAGTCACACGACGTGACCACTACCCCTTATCGTATACAAAACATGTGCTCAAATGGGTGGCCTACAAACAAGCTTATAGTTTCTTGGATAGTTTCTCTGGGTACAACCAAGTTAGCATCGACCCAACAAACCAAGATAAGACAACTTTCGCCACTGAATGGGGGGTGTTTGCACACAAGGTCGTGCCCTTTGGGCTCACCAATGCTCTAGCTACATTTCAATGGTTGATGAGCATGACATTCAAGGAATACTTGAGGGATTTCCTTGAGGTTTTCTTGGATGACCTGTGCATCCATTCTATCTGGAAAGAACACCTAGAATGTTTAAGGAAGAATTTTGACAAGTGTCGCCTATACAAGATATCCTTGAATATCCTCAAATGTCAATTTTTGGTTCATCATGGGGTCATCCCAGGCCACATTGTGTCTGAAAATGGAATATCCACAAACAAAGGCAAGGTCAAATTGATCTTGGACCTTCCATCCCCACAAAACTTCAAAGGTGTCCAGCGCTTTATGGGACACGTGGGGTATTACAAGAGTTTATAAAAGATTATGCTAAACTGACATGACCGCTCTATAGACTCTTAACTGAGTTCAAATGGATCGAAGAATGCCATACTTCCTATGACATTTCAAAGGACACACTAGCAAAAGCTCCCATACTCCGCACGCCAAACTGGAACCTCCCATTCCATGTCCATATAGACGCTTCCAAGTTTGCAATCAGTTGTGTGCTAGCTTAGCCAGGGGAATGCAATTTAGACTACCCCATCACCTTTGCCAGTCGGCAGCTTAACGAAGCAGAAATCAATTATATCACCACTGAGCGAGAAGGGCTAGGTATGGTCCATGCTATGAAGAAATTTTGGTAGTACCTCCTAGCCAACAAATTTGTGTTCTACGTGGACCACCAAGCACTCTTATATCTGCTCAACAAGCCTTGTGCATCAGGATGAATTACAAGGTGGATGCTTATCCTCCTTGAATTTGATTTCATTGTTGTTGTTACCAAAGGAGCCAAGAACATTTTGGCAGTCCATGTATCCCATGTGCCGAATGGTGAACCTCCTATAGGTGTAGATGATAAGCTAGTCCATGCCCCACTTTTTAGCCAATGGATTCCCTATAAACCCTTCCTTGCTAATGGACCAAGCATGGAAACTCATGAGGGATGCAACTCCCTACCAACTAATTGATGGCCAACTTTATAAGCAAAAGAAGGATGGGATCCTTCGCCCTGTGTCCAAGAATATGAATTTCTAAGTGTCCTAGAGTCTATGCACTTAGGGATGGTCGGAGGACACTATGTAGGCGACACAACTGCATGAAAAGTCATGCAGACAGGCTTATGGTGGCCAACCCTCTTCGGAGATGCCACTGAATATAAAAAATAATGCGATGAATGCCAACGCACAACAATCCCCCGAAA
Organism: Dipteris shenzhenensis; assembly: GCF_047967505.1. NCBI lineage: Eukaryota > Viridiplantae > Streptophyta > Polypodiopsida > Gleicheniales > Dipteridaceae > Dipteris > Dipteris shenzhenensis. The sequence continues at coordinate 48,631,203 of NC_141597.1, forward strand.
CCACGATCACATGCCCCTACATCCCATTTTGGTAATGCAATCCTTTGAAAAGTGGGGCATCAAATTTTGTAGGGCCCATCAGTCCTGCTGCCAAACACACGCAAGCCTGCTATGTCCTCATTGCCACTTGCAATCATACAAAGTGGGCGAAACTTAGGGCAACCCAAAAAGTTGATGCAAGAACCATGGCCAAGTTCTTGTACAGACAAATCTTTTCATTTTGGTTGCCCATTGGAATTGGTTAGCGATCGAGGCTCACACTTCATCAATGAAGTTATGGCCAACCTCTTGTATGAATTCCTGGTGTTGCACTGCAAGTCCACACCATGTTAACACTAGGCCAATGAACAGGCCGAAAGCACCAACAAAACCTTGTGTCTGATCTTAACCAAAATGGTAGAAGCTAGTAGATCAGACTGGGAACACAAGTTGACTACTACTGTGTGGGCATACAGAATAGTCTGTAAGGTGGGTATAGGGTGGACCCAGTTCCAGCTAACTTACGGTCTAGAGACAGTAATGCCTCTAGAATTTTTAGTACCCAGCCTGTGCATAGCAGTACAAGAATGCATGGTAGACAGTGCTTTGGCCCAAAGAGTAGAGCTCTTAGAATAACTTGATTAACAATGGTTGAGAGCCTACTATGGCATGTTGATCAAAAAACGCCGATGGAAAAAGTGGTTCGATAAGAATCTAAAATCCAAAGACCTTGAAAAGGGGACCTTGCCCTCCTGTATACTGTCAAAAATGACAAAAGAAAACTTAAATACAGGGGTCTTGGTCTGTATTGGGTGTCAGAGATCATGCCTCAGGGGACAGTGCACATCGAGACACTGGATGGTGTCGAGATGGTGGGACACATCAATGGCAGCAAACTTAAACATTATTATGGACCACTGTCTGATGACACCCTCATGCACATCCACTGCAAAGAGCAAGCAGTGCAAGACGAGAAACAATGCCAACGGCAAGCACGAGTGGATGCCGACATTTGTAATACTCGTTTGTGAGAACGACAACACATTGACATTCATATGGTCAATATTGTCTCCACAATGTTAGAGGAAGATTTCACCCCTCCCCTAGCAAGGCTTTGGGTGGGCTTAGATGGACAAGGCCAATACACAAAAGGACTTGCCTTGGTTGATTTTGGGGCTAGTCACAACCTAATGTCCTTTGAAGCCTGGACCCACCTAAAACAAGTCCCATTATTTTCCACACAATCCCGCATACTAGCAGTGGATGGATCCCAATCCTCCCTAGTGGGATACACACATTTAAACATGTACCTCAATTATCATGCCACTACTAGTAAATTCTATGTCATGATAGCAAGCATCATGCAAGAGAATGTAATCTTAGGTTGCCCATGGTTACACCACACCAGTTGTTGTCAAGTAGATTGGAAGGCCCAAACTGCAACCCTCTGCCTCCAAGATAGCAATATGCTAATACCACTTAGCCAATTGGAGGCAATTCCTGCTCTACCACCCTCTACCCCATACTCGAACAACTTAGGGATACCTCAAGGGTTGCTTTTAAGGTCCATAATGCCTTCAACAATCACCCTTTCCCCCACAAACCAAAATGCATCCTCATCATGGTCCTCAAATCACCATAGACCACCTCCATGTATACAGCAGAGATGGGTGCCTGTTAAACTACTTCAAGCTCAAGGCTACTACAAAGGCTCCACCTCGATCTGGGTACCCAAGACCCACCCGAACAGTCGTCACACTCAAGCTCCATCTAGGAGGATCCCAATCACATCCCCCTCTAGGATACGAATGGACCCAACCACCAAGACCTTACCTAAAACTCGGCCTATACTTGCACCCACCACCCTCATTTGGCAACCAAAGGTATGGCTTTCGCCACCTATTCTTGCCCCTCTCCCGCTGCCACCATGTCAACATCCCCATGCCCTTGAACTTGAGAAGGTCCCCAACACTTCAACAATGCCTAGACCCTCTCCCGTTCCTCCACCCTCACCAGTTGACATGTAGCTACAAGGCCCAGAGCACCCCTCATGCTTCCCCACTCACATTATTGGCTATGTAGCACAACTCCTCTATTGACTTCATCCCCCCACATGACCCACCCTTGCTACCACTCCACCACCACCATCCAACCCACATACCCACTCCATACACACCCCCACCTCTGCCTCTCAATACTCTCTAACCCCCTAGTCAAAATTGTAAGGAAGAATCAATCCTCATGACAAGTTATCACTTGCACAATGCACTTGATAATCTCTAGGATTAAAACTTGCATGAACATTCCTCTAACATGCTATTGTCCCCGTTGAATAGTGGACTACAACATCTTTTAGGGGATGATGGACTTTGCTTGGATGGCTTCTCCTTGGGTACTTTTCTACCCCCATAGCACTGACCTAGACCACCAGGGCTTCTATAGCATCCCCCCATTCTATTATGATTCTAGGTACCTTTATGCCTTTCAAGGGGAGCACTGTTGTGTGCTCGCTTTCGTTCGGATGTTCTGTCTCTAGTTCCATCCCGAGTCCTTCTACCGCACCTACCGTTAGGAGATTGCTTTTCATGCTTGTCATTTTTGTTGGCAGTGTCGTACATACTTCCGACGGTATGGTACCACGTGGCACCAATTTATTGTGGGCCGCACTCCACAGCACCATGATGCTTGGAGTTATTATTTTTCCCAATGGGGCATAAATCAGGAGCAACTCCTTGGGGATGAGTTTGATCAGTAATATCAAAGAGAAAATAATCTCATCTAACCATTGCTTCTTTTCTGGGATGAGCTAGAGCATGAGATAGAGTAGGCGGGTGAGGAGGAGGGAAAGGATGAGGCAGAGACCCCACAGGAGTCATGTCCTTTCCATGACACCATGGAAGCATGGATAGCATCTAGACCTTAGGATGCTATTCTAGCAAACCTCCCTACCGTTCCAATGTAAAACTTTTTATTGGAGGATCAGATCGCTCAACAATGCCTTGCACAGGCTGAGAACAACCCTTGAGACCAAGAGGACTTCGATGAAGGCCTATGGATTTTCCAGGAAACAGAGGACGATTATGATGCAGCAATCCATAATGCAATAGAGATCTTTCATGGATTGGTCCCTACTGAGAGGAAGCACCTCCATGACTAGCGAGGATCATGCAGGTTGTACATGCTCTTTCTTTTTTTTCACCACGACTAGGGAGGATCATGCAGGTTGTACTTATCAGGGTTGTACTTATCAGTTATTGTCCTGCTTTCACCATCTTTTCTTTTCTTTTTTTTCTTTTCTTCTTTTCTCTCCTTTTTTCTCTCTTTTTTAGTCTTGTTTAGTGTCGTTGTAGTATGTTAGGGTGCTATACAATCAATCACACTCTAACTTAGAGATCCCAGCTTGCCTCAATAGGCTACCTTTTTTCCCTCTTTTTCTTTATTTTCATATAACTTATTTTACTTCAAAAAATAAAAAATCAAAAACACATTTTCCTTGGACCACACCGCCCCAATCTTGCCTCAAAAGGTTATCCATCTACACACACAGACTTGGGCCAGTCAGTTCACATGCACCACATGATTTTCCCCTGCTCATCATGGACTCTACATAGTCCATCCTTTTTCCACATGAATGCTAGCACGGGTTTAGCATTGTGGAGACCAAGGCTAAACAACCCAAGACAACACACAATGCCAGGTACTTGGAGGGGGGAAAGTATATCCCACTGAGTGCCACACTATGCACAATGTCATCGTAGTATCTTTCACTTAAAGTTTTCTTCATATCCTAAGGTTTCCATAGTTCTTAAGGTTCAAGGAAAAAGTAGAGGGTTTGATATGGCTATCTTAAGACCTCAGACTATTCCACTTAACCCTTACAAGGTTCAAAGGAATATGAGATTGTTTCTTAGTTGTAATGCATGTTTATGCATCATTCGTACATCCAACCATTACCAAATGTAAGACATCAACTTTCAGCCCAAAGATCTCAAAAAACTTAGACATTTAAATTGATTTCTCTTCTTGCATAATTTGTTTATCAAAACCATAATCACAAACATGACACTTTCCAAGCGTTTTAAGCTCTTTCTTCACTATTTTCCAAGAGTTATACATGAAATTAATCCAAGAGCTTTCCAAAATATTTTAGAGGATATTTTCTCAGAAAACTAAAAAATTCTCCAGCACCTTGCTTAATCAACTCATCCACAAGAGATTCACTGGTAACAAGATACTCATTTTCTAACGAAATGGTGAAAAGTTACACGATGCTCATACCCTGATGTCAAAATTTCACTCGTATGTCATTCAATTAAGTTTATCTACATAAAAACTCAGAGATTTCTTTCCAAAATAACCAATCTCCCCTTTGAATTCACTTGGAAACACTTTGCCATTCAAAAAATATGCCTAGGGTTTTCATAGCGATTTCCTTATGTATATACAAGTCAAAGTCAATCCTTGGGTCAACATGTTTTTAAATCTGTATTTTCTGTAAAAAATCATAGAAAACACAGTAAAACTAATACATTTGCCTTTTACAACTCATCCATTCAATTTCTGAAACTCAAGATATTCATTTTTCAAGTCAAAACACCCTAAAATGACTAAAAAGCCTAAAAATAGCAAGTGTTGACTAAAGTCAAACTTGGTCAAACTGTGTTTTTAGTAAGGTACAGCCTTCTCCCACTCCAAATAACTTTAAATTCAATCACTTTTGCTTCAAGGTCACCATGGAATGCATAGAATATCACAAATCACCCGAATAATGCAAAAAATAGGCTAGTGGGACCTGCGGTGGCTAAGGGGTGCAATACAATCCAACCAATGACCAATGAGGCAGCATCAATGGCTCAATTGAAGCTCAAAATATAAGAGAGGATCCATGGAAGTGTATGGCTGAAGCGGAGGTGGCTGGAATTGAAGGAAATGGAGGGGAACAGAGCAAACAGAGTGCCAATGTGGAGAGGGGGCGAAGGGGAGTTAGAGAGGGGTGCTGATGAAGAAAAGGGTGGAGGAAAAGGGGTGGAAAGGGGATGGGAATGAGGGCTAGAGAAAGGAGGAGAAGAAGGCTGGAAGAGGTCGAAATTATGATGAGGGTGAGGTTTTGGAAGTACAAAATAGAGCTAAACTGAAGGAGAAGGAAGTAGAAGGGTAGGGAAAGGTGAGAGGAAGGTGTGGGGGGAAGATGTAGGGGAGGAGGGGCCAAAATGGTGAGGTATGGAGGAGGGGGAGTAGGAGTAAAGGTTGTTGGAGTAGAGGATCAGAGAAGAAGAGGAGAGAGGCATGGAGAATAATAGATTTAGAGTTTCTTAACAGTTCCTTAAAAGTAGGGGAGGTGTTGAGGTGGAGCTACTCTCACAGTGGACTATTTTGACCATAACTTCATGTCAGTAGTTTGGATTGCAATGAAGTAAAAATTGAAAGTGAAATACTCTTTGAGACGCACTCAAAGGTATGGAGAACTCCATGATCTGAACTCAAATGCTCAATCAATCATCCACAAGAAAAATGTGACTAGCCCTAGTGATGCACTATGGCACAAGGTAAATCCTAAAAATCTCAACAACTATAGCTCCAATCACCAAGACATAAAAAGAAAAAGTGTAGCTCTCAACATGATACATAGCGTGGTACAAAAATACCAATGATTAGAACTAATATGGATGGTAAAAGTCAATAAATGTGGTCAAACTAGGAGTCCAGGCCCACGTGAGCACATAGAACCATATCCAATATCCACCAAAATGTGTCACTGCCCCTATAAACCATGAATGCTCCACATGGCCACCACAATGTGGCACTAAATAGCACCAAACACTCTAAAAATCCTGGCACACCTGCTAACCAAAGATACTATGGCATCCACCGATATGATCGACATGTACATCCAACATGCAAGTTGGCCACCACTGCTCCATCCTAGCTATGCTAGGGCCTTCAACACCTGCTAAATAAAAGAAAAACCCAAAGCCAACAAGTGCACAACCTAATCACATGATGCATAAGGTCCCACTGAACAATTGATAATGTAATGTCCAACCGTGAAGCTCCCATTGATATGTTGTGATCAATGCAAGTCGAAATGCAATGCAAACACTTAGAAAAATGATCCACAAGCAATTTGTAACTAATGCGTGCAAAAAGTGTGTGCAATACAAACATAAAAAGAGCATTTATTGGTGTAGACTCGTGATGCTAAAGAAGATAATGTCTACTTCAACTCACCATGCTCAGCAAAATGATAATGATAAGGGTATTCAAAATCTAGCCCAACTTACCACACTCAATATGTCAGATTGTCAATCCCCACCTAACTCCCGGTAGCTCATCTACCTCATTAAGGCAAGGTGGGACCTATAAAGAATCTCCAAATATGAATGATGTATCAAAAAATAAGAAAATAGTGCATGTGGATAATAGTGAGTGCCTATGGCGTGTGTGACTTGTAGGTGATAGGTCTAATGGGGACCAAGATCACTCCCACCCCATCTCTCGTATCCAAATATGGCCTACAAGCTGCCAATCTATCGTGGTGCACAAAGAAGGTCTACAAATAAGAAATGCAAAGAAAGCCCATCCAAAAATCCACTACTATGAATGTGAGAAGGGTTTGTCGAACATGTCGTCAAAGAATGTCACTCTCTCACCTCTCAAAATACTCAGTCTCTCACGAGATAAGAACAATAAATCACTAGATTGGCTCACCATACACTCAAACACCAACCTCTCTCAACTTACTTGTGGGGTGGAAGAACACTCAAAACCCAATGAACCTTGGAACAAATGCTCGGTAGAACTCCATGTATCCACTTGGCTATACATTTCCTCATTACAAGCACCATTAGTAGCATCTGAACCAAGAAAGATGCAAAAACACACAAAATGCACTCAATGAAAACAAATATTTGGCAAAGTTGCTAGAGCAACTTTACACATCACAAGCATTCATGCACTTTTTGACATGCACTATGGCATCCACTCTAAGGGTTTTGTCTTTCCTAGGTATAATTTATCTTTCACCCCTCATGCGAGTTGAGTGGGGATGGGCTTCAGATCCTTGTTGAGTGGAGGGTGAGCCATCATGATCTACTATTGTGACTGAGGAGCATATGAGTGATGCAAGCAAGAGGCAATAAATGACATCTGACATCACATAGGGGACTTGGGATGTTTTGATCTCATTTCCTATTTTTTAGTTTTTTTTGTGCACACGCTAGCATGACAACTTCTATGTAAAGAATAAGGGAGAGAGATAGGAGACTCAAGTTCAGCTTTCTTCACAACACACAAAAGAGAGAGGACACAAGGTTGGAGGGTGAAGCCTTTCTTCACTTTTGCACACAACAATAATACAATAGAAGAGGGAAATACCCTATATGTCAACACCTAGAATACGTGGTTCATATGTGAACCCAAACCAAAAACATACGTGGTAGTCTAACTACACCACGAGTACAACTAACATAGGCGGTGACATAAATGATAGTCATCCAGGAGATATATCGGGGGTAGAGCTTGATATCTCAACACTCCCCCTCAAGCTCAAATCCATCTCACGTACACCAAGCAAGCTCCTAAATCTGCGAAGCTTCTCGGTACCCAATGCCTTCGTAAAAATATCAGCCACCTGCTCCTCAGTGCTGACATAGACAAGATCAATCTCACCAGCTAGAACCTTCTCTCTCACAAAGTGATAATGCACCTCAATGTGCTTCGTTCTAGCATGATAAACTGGGTTATTAGCAAGCATGATGCTGCTAATGTTGTCACAATGAATGACAACTGCTGCATGAATTGACTGTCCCATATCTGCAAGTAGCTTCCGTAACCAAGCTACCTCACATGCAGCCATTGCTGCACCCCTGTACTCAGCCTCTGTGCTCGACAAGGCAACTGTTGGCTGCTTCTTGCTGCTCCAACTGATGGCACCACTCCCAAGGGAAAACATAAAACCACTAGTAGATCTCCTGTCTGAGACACTACCAGCCCAATCAGCATCTGTGTATCCATGTACCTGTAATGCACACCCAGCTTCATAAAACAGTCCATAATGCAATGTGGACTTCACATACCGCAGTATGCACCTAGCCGCATCCAAATGTGGCTTCCTCGGTGCCTGCATAAACTGACTTACCAGCCCCACAATATAGCTCAAATCTGGTCTGGTTATAGTCATGTAAATCAAGCTACCTACTATGCGCCTGTACATAGTAATATCTTCAAGAAGCTCACCTGTCTCTGCATTGAGCTTCACATTCTGCTCCAATGGAACAGAAATAGGCTTACAGCCTGTCATCCCATATTTGGACAGCATGTCCAAACCGTATTGCCTTTGCAATAGCCATATCCCACTCGGGGATCTAATAACCTCAATACCCAAGAAGTAACGCAGCTCTCCCAAATCCTTCATCTCAAATTTCTGCTTCAACAGCAGCTTCACTTCATTAATGTCTGCATCACTATCACCTGTAATAATCAAGTCATCAACATAGATGACTACAAGCACAATCCCTCTGTTTGTCCTTTTCACATAAAGTGAAAAATCTGAATTGGAAATCTGAAATCCAATAGTGACAAGATATTGCCCTATCTTGTCTGACCATGCCCTCGGCGCCTGTTTTAAGCCATACAAGGCTTTGCGCAACCTGCATACAAAATCGGGGTGTGAATTATCCTCATAACCTTCTGGCTGCATCATATAATCCTCTTCCTACAAATCACCATGCAAGAAGGCATTTTTCACATCCATCTGATAAAAAGACCATCCCTTTGCAGCAGCCATAGCAATTACTGCTCTCACGGTTGCCATCCTTGCAACTAGGCTGAAAGTTTCCTCATAGTCAATTCCATATGTCTGCGCAAAACCTTTGGCAACCAATCTTGCCTTGTACTTGCTAACAGACCCATCAGCATTGTGCTTTACTTTGTAAACCCACTTGCAGCCAATAGCCTTCTTATCATGAGGCAAAGGCATCAAATCCCAAGTGTGGTTTGCATCCAAGGCAGCCATCTCTTCATCCATAGCTGCTTCCCAATTTTTATGCCCTGCTACATCCTCAAAACATGTGGGCTCTGGCTCCTCTAGAACCTTGACCATATAAGCATAGTGATGTGCTGTATACCCATCATATCTCAGCCTGTCAACTGGATACTTAATACGAGTGGACCTCCGTACAACTGGATCAGTTGCAGGAGTCTTTAAATCATGCCTGCTTTTCCTTGCACCAGGTGTAACAACAGAAGGAATCCCAAGTTCCTCATCAAGGCTCATTTCAGAGCCGCTTGACTCTCCATCAACATGAGAGCTACCAGCAGACACATCAAACATTGGAGCATGGTCTACTTTTTCTTTTCCCTTATGTGATACCTGCACAACACTATCAGGGCTGCCATGTGATGATTCACTAGATCTCAATCTCCCTGTCCATGCATTAGATCCACTAGTAGAGGACTCTCTGGGTCCACTCAAGGCTTGAGATTGCTGCTCTGCATTTATTGCAGCATTCCCATTTCCTGCATCTGCATCTCCTATCATAACAGTTGGTGCATACCAGCTGCTCATTTCATCAAAAACAACATCTCTGCTCACTTGCATTTTGCCAGTGGAAGGGTTATAATAGCGATACCCTTTCTGGTGCAGAGCATATCCAATAAAGATGCATTTTTCTACCTTTGGATCCAGCTTTGTTCTCTTCTCATCAGGAACATGAACATAAGCTATGCAACCAAATACCTTCAAGTGAGAAATATCTGGTTTTTGGCATGTATACATTTCTTCAGGCGTCATGCCATGGACAGCTGCAGTGGGGGTTCTGTTCATAATATAAATAGTAGTTGCTACTGCTTCAGCCCAAAAATAATTAGGCATTTTTTTCTCATTTAGGATCGCGCGTCCTACTTCTGCAATATGCCTGTTCTTCCTTTCTGCAACCCCATTCTGCTGAGGGGTAGACCTGCATGAGTACTTCCTTTGAATTCCCTGTTCTTTCAGATATTCACAAAATTCTTCTGAAAAGTACTCTCCCCCTCCATCAGATCTTAGCACTTTAATATGCACACCTTTCTCTTTTTCAACCATGGCCTTAAAAGCCTTGAAATGGCTGAACACTTCACTTTTGTGCTTCATAAAATAAATCCACACCTTCCTAGTGTAGTCATCAATAAACGTCACATAATAATGGCATCCACCAATAGAAGCAGCTTTGGTTGTCCAAACATCTGAATGGATCACTTCCAAAGGTCTTCTGCTCACCTTAGCATTTTTGGGAAATGCATGTCTGGCCTGCTTACCCATTTGGCATGCTTCACATACCTTTTGCATTCCCTCAACTCTGAATTTAGGCAAACCTGCAACAATGTTTTTCGTTTGCATAGATTTCAGCCTTTGTATATTCACGTGCCCAATGCGCTTGTGCCATATCTCAATATCTGCAATGACACCTCTCCCATGCGCAAACATAGCAGCTTTCACCTCAGGCATATCAACATCCAAGGTGAACATTCTGCCATTTTTGTTGCCTTTCGCAACCAAGCGGCACTTATTTTTCAAGTCCTCAACAAAGCATCCATCAGGATTAAATCTAACCTGCAGACCTTGCTCAACCATCTGGCCAACTGAAACCAGGTTCTTAGTGATTTTTGGAACATGAAGTACATCTGCCAAGTATTTCGTTTTGCCATCCTGCATAGCCAATGGCACTTTACCAACCTGCATAATTGGGTGCACAGTATCATCACCTGTTTCAACATAACCTGGCTTATCCAAATTTCTAACATCATGAAACCACTCACCATGACTGGTCATGTGGTTAGAGGCACCTGAATCAACATACCAAACATCATTGCAAGCTGTAGCATCTCCTGACATGGAGTTAACCATATGCTGCATCACAAAAAGGTGCTCATTTCTGTCGTCACCATGCCCACTTGATGATGCATAGTTGCTTTGCTGCAACTTCCCACTTTTGATGTCATTTTGCTTTTTATAGCATGTATTCTCCTTGTGTCCAGGCTTTCCACAATAATAGCATTCTGTGCTGCTATTTACTTGCTGGTTCCTTTGCCGTGAACCACGGCCTCTTTGGCTCCCCCTGCCTCTAGAACTACCACGTCCTCCTCCATAGGACTGGTTTTCCTGTTGTTGCTGTTGGTTCTGATTTCCTGCACGGCCACCAAAATGGCCTCTTCCTCTACCCCTGCCTCTACCTGTATTCGAGTAGAAAGTAGTCTCTTGAGAAGTTGAGGTGGCTGAACCACCATTCCTTTGCTCTTCACTCAGCAAGAGAGCAATAAGTTCCTGAAAATCAGGAAATGTTTCACGGACTCCAATGGATGTCCGAAACTGTGCATAATCTTTCCCAAGACCATTCAAGGTCACGAACACTAAGTCCTCATCATCAACAAGTGCTCCAATGGAGGCAAGAGAATCTGCAAGGCCTTTCACTTTCAAGGAATACTCATTTATATTCAGATTTTTCCTTTGCACATTGTGCAACTCCTGCTTTAGCTGCATCTTTCGTGCTTTGGTATTTGTGCTATACAGCTTCACCAATGTATCCCATGCCTCCTTAGGCGTCTCTACATCCTGTATATGCACAATCATAGAATCTGAAATGCTAACAGACAGCCAATACAGGCATTTTCTGGCTTTTTCATGCCATTCTTTAAAGGCCTTCAATTCAGCAGGAGTGGGAGCAGCACCCAAAACTGGTTCTGCAGTTTCACCACTGATGTACTCCCAAACTCCCTTTCCCATAAGGAAGTTTGTCATCCTGAACTTCCATGCTTGGAAGTTGTTCTTGTCAAGCTTCTCACTGACAATGGTAGACAGATTCTCAGACATTTTACAAATCACGAATTGCAACAGCAACCTGTAAACATAGCAAATGCCTCACAAGGGCAAATAGCAAAACTTCTGCAAAAAGCCTCACAGGGGCAGATCTGCAACACTGACGAAAGTGGTATTTCACCACACAGTCACTTCCTAGTGACGATTTTGCATCAACAGGCAATAGGCATGAATCTGCAACTCCCAATATCTCTGCACACAGGCATACGATGCAATTTCTGTGGCACCTTTTCACCGACTAGCTGCGCAGTGGTCGCGCAATGGTCGCACAGCGAAAAACAGGGCCTTTTTCTGAGTATCTGCGAAGAACTTCCGCCTTCAAAACGGCCCCCAAAACGGCCTCAAATCAAAAAAATAAAGTCACCAAGGGCTTTGCCCTTACCCGCAGCATATACTGCGCTCTCGCCACACCGCGAAGAGCCTCTCAATCTGAAACAGTGCACTCCTGCACTTCTGGCTATGCTACCTGCAGAGATTTGCTCCCAAACTCGAAATAGGAAAGCAACACTGGTCCTCTTACCAGGACACCACAAACTTGGCTTGCTTTCTTGAGCTCCTTACCACGAACAAGGCTCTGATACCATGTAAAGAATAAGGGAGAGAGATAGGAGACTCGAGTTCAGCTTTCTTCACAACACACAAAAGAGAGAGGACACAAGGTTGGAGGGTGAAGCCTTTCTTCACTTTTGCACACAACAATAATACAATAGAAGAGGGAAATACCCTATATGTCAACACCTAGAATACGTGGTTCATATGTGAACCCAAACCAAAAACATACGTGGTAGTCTAACTACACCACGAGTACAACTAACATAGGCGGTGACATAAATGATAGTCATCCAGGAGATATATCAGGGGTAGAGCTTGATATCTCAACATTCTAGGCCATCCTTGGATGGGAGAGATAGAGTGGGCGTGAGCCTGGCCCTTTCATCCCCTTCTCTTGAGCATCTAGGATAGCAAAACACAAGGATCCAAGAGCACCCACCTTAACAACTTGGGTGAATTTCAATTAGTGGCAAGTCATTTCTTGCTTAGTGGAGAGGGAGTACTGACAAAATATGAAGAAGGGAAAGGAGAAGAGTGGAGATGAGGAGAGAGGGCACAGCTAGAGAGCACACCACAAATGACTAACTGTACACTAGAATTAGTTGAAAACATAGAATATATACAAACCCTTTTAGGGTTAGGGTTAGGGGATCTAACCCTTTCCTTTATAGCACTCTACAAGGTTAGTGCTATGCACATATGATCACATGATGGTGCTATTCACACATGATCACATGATGTTGAGCGTGAACTCTCAACACCTTCCCTCAAGATCAACATCATGAAGTAGGCCTTCCCTCAAGATGATGATTCTGGGAAATCGAAGAAGGACTGAGCATTACATTCCATTACACCCCTTTAATGGGAATGTCCTTCCTCTGCATCAAACCAAGAGCTAGTCGGTGTTTCTCGAGTAGCTCTTTACCGAGTGGTTTGGTAAAGATGTCTGCAACATTTTCTTTGCTATCACAATGCTGCAGTGTGATGTCACCAAGTAACACTCTTTCTCTGATGAAGTGCTCTCTAACATCAATGTGCTTTGTTCTGGAGTGATATACTAGATTTTTGGCCACAATGCTTGAGCCGATTGATTATCATAATATATTGTTGTTGGCTTTGACTCATCAAAGTAATCTGTTTCTGACAATCCATCTGACCTTAGGCATTTTATTTGCAGGCCTGTTTCTTTTTCAACCATAGCTTTGAAAGCTTTGAAGTGCCCAAACACTTCACTTTTCTTTTTCATAAAATACACCCACAGTTTTCTGCTGAAGTCATCAATAAATGTGACAAAATAGTGACAGCCTCCAATAGATGCAGCTTTTGTAGTCCACACATCAGAGTGGATTAATTCCAATGGCATTTTACTCTCTTGAACATGCCTAGGAAAAGGTTTCCTTGCCTGTTTCCCAAATTGACAGGCTTCACAAACCTTGTGCATTTCTGCAACCTTGAATTTAGGCAATCCTGCAACAATATTTTGGGCTTGCATTGATTTAAGTCGCTGTATATTAACATGACCAATGAGTTTGTGCCAGATATCAATATCTGCAACTACACCGATCCCATGTGCAAACATTGCTGCACTCAATTCAGGCATGTCCGCATCCAATGTAAACATCCTGCCCTTCTTCTTTCCTTTTGCTATCAAGCGACCATTATTTTTCATATCCTCAACAAAGCATCCATGAGGATTAAATCTGACCTGCAAGCCCTGCTCAACCATCTGACCAACAGAAACTAGGTTCTTGGTGATGTTCGGGACATGAAATACATCAGACAAGTATTTCTTTTTCCCATCCTGCATAGACAAACAAATTTTGCCAATCTGCACAATAGGATGTGCAGTATCATCACCAGTCTCCACAAATCCTGGTTTTTCCATTTTTCTTGCATCCTACATCCATTTAGCGTGACCTGTCATGTGGTTTGATGCACCTGAGTCAACATACCACACATCATTGCTTTCTTCTGCACTTGTTACAGAATTTGTCATATGCTGCACCATAAACAAATGCTCATTTCTGTCATCACCCTGTCTACTAGAGGATGCATAATTGCCTTGCTGCAATTTTCCATTCATAATGTCATTCTGCTTTTTATAGCAGTCCTTAGCCATATGACCCATTTTGCCACAATAGTAGCATTCAATATTTCTGTTTGCATTTTGGCCTCTCTGCCATCCACCACGGCCTCTTTGGCTCCCCCTGCCTCTAGAGTTACCACGTCCTCCTGCATAGGACTGGTTTTCTTGCATTTGCTACATATTCTGATTTCTACCATGGCCTACAAATCGGCCTCCTCTACCTCTGCCTCTACCTCTGCCAGCATTTGAGTAGAAGACAGTTTCTTTTGAAGTTCCTGCTGAAGAAGATGCACCCCCATTTCTCTGCTCTTCAGAAATTAGAAGAGCAATCAACTCCTCAAAATCTGGAAATTTTTCACGGACGGCAATGGATGTCTAGAATTGTGCATAATCCTTTCCTAGACCATTCAAGGTCACAGAAACCAAATCGTCATATCCCACTGGTGACCCAATGGAAGCAAGTGCATCTGCAATTTTCTTCACTTTCATGTGGTAGTCATTTATGCTCAAATTTTCTCTCTGCACATTGTGCAACTCCTGTTTGAGTTGCATTTTCCTGGCTTGCGTATTTGTGCTGTACATTTTTGCCAAAGTATCCCATGCCTCCTTTGGCGTACTTGCATCCTGAATATGCACAATCATGGAGTCCGAAATACTGATAGACAGCCAGTACATAACTTTCCTGGCTCTCTCATGCCATCCTTTAAATGCCTGCATTTCCTATTGACTGGGAACATTAGGAAGAACAGGTTCTTCTTCATTTCCTGTAATGAATTCCCAAAAGCCTTTTCCCATCAAGAAATTCGTCATTCTAAACTTCCATGCCTGGAAGTTGTTCTTGTCAAGCTTTTCAGTGACAATCTGTGAAAGAGAATCAGATGCCATTATAGAACACTGCAAAATATTCTGTCACTGCAAAAAACACAGCTTTTGCCTCACACGGGCGGATCTGCAAGACTGATGAAAGTGGTATTTCACCACACAGTCACTTCCTAGTGACGATTTTGCATCAACAGGCAACAGGCATGAATCTGCAACTCCCAATATCTCTGCACACAGGCATATGATGCAATTTCTGCGGCACCTTTCCATTGACTAGCCGCGTAGTAGTGGTCGCACAGCAAAAAACAGGGCCTTTTTCTGAGTGCCTACGAAGAACTTCCGCCTTCAAAACGGGCCCTGAAACGGCCTCAAATCAGAAAAATAAAGTCACACCGCGAAGGGCGTCTCAATTTGAAATAGTGCACTCCTGCACTTCTGGCTGTGCTACCTGCAGAGATTTGCTCCCAAACTCAAAATAGGAAAGCAACACTGGTCCTCTTACCAGGACACCACGAACTTGGCTTGCTTTCTTGAGCTCTTTACCACGAACAAGGCTCTGATACCATGTGAAGATTGTGGGAGAGAGGGAAGGAATCTCACTTGTGGCTTTCTCACATGCACAATGGATGAATACACACGAAGGTGGAGGCTGAAAACAGTTTTCCTCTTCTTAGTTGTGAAAGCCAAAAGAACTCTAGTACAAAGAAATAGAAGAACCCTATATGTGGGTCTCAAACCAAACTCAACTAACTAAGGTGGCATACTAACTGAGCCACGAACTAGTGTAGATAAGGATAGCTGCCATCTAGCTATTATTCGTGGGCGGTGTACCAACCGCATCTCCAGCTAACAAGTCGGTGACATAAGTGCACAACAGTCACCCTGGCATATCGCGAGTGGAGCTCGATATCTCAACATTTATGGCACCGAAATAGTTAGGTGGCAGATATGCCACTAGTGAATAACAGTTGTATGATAGCTCCTTGATGTATGGTTTTGGTTCACACTAGGAACCACTTATCTAGAGTTAGTAGGGCACTTAGTCATAGAGTGTCCTCTCTCTCCCCCATAATCTTTTCTAGCTTTATGTAGAGCGGCAAAGTTCATCTTGTCTTTGGGACCTAATCCTCTATTCTAGGTCCCTGCCTTGGCATCCATGGATAGGCCAAAAGCCTCCACTTTAATTAGATCGTGAAGGTCTCTGAAGGCTCGACACACTTGCTTAAACTGCTCCATATACTCGATTGGATCTTCGTCACCCTTGAATTTCTTGATGTACTTGAGAATGTGAATGGGCCTTACTTTTGTTCTATTTTCTCTATTACAATCAGCCGCTCCCTTGCCAATAGCATAGGACATTCTGTTCCAATCATCAGCTAACATTAGGGGAGTTGGTATTGCTGGGGCCATTGGTCTAGGAGCTAGGTGACTTGAATTATATCCTGTTGGTATGGCAACGGTACCATAGGCACCACCATGGGTTCCTGATGCTCTAGGTGCTAGGTGGCAGTAGGGTAGGCACTGGGCTCACAAGGGACAAGGCCCCCGGGCCCTACTGATGTCATCAGTCAGTCCCCAAAATCGAGAGGTGCTCCACCACCGATAGGCATTGTGGTCAGGTTCTCGGGATCAAGTTGTCCTTGATACATCTCCTGCTAACTAGTATTTGGTCTATCCGAATACCCTTATCCTACCCTAAATCTACTAATTGATCCTTTTAGGCCATTTACTACATCATTTTATATCTTTTGAAGGCTGTCCTAATCTACCTAGTGGTGGGAAATAGTACAAGGCTCAACTACCTCCATGTATGACACCATAATACATCAAAATGAGGTGCCATAGTAACTATAATATGCCAAAAGAGTCTCCAAATGATGCTTAAAATACCTGTAGTGCCCATGTAGTGCCTCCAAATGAACGTGTCAACCAAAGTGGTTAACATGTCCCCACATCTGAAGTACATTCCGTCCTTGGAATGTGGAAGAAGAGGATATGTCAATAGAATTAAGAAAAAAGGTCGCTAATGAGGATGTGATGAGGCTAGAGTGGATCATGCAAATGAAGATAGGTCAATGAAGCCCAAAGTGAGGAAGCAAGAGAAGCTCCCCCACAACTTATGTGAATCATGTGTTATGGCATCGGCTCACCATGATGTGCCAGTCTAGTAGTGACTAGGGTCTGTAATGAGTAGCTAGCAAGAAGAAAAAACCCAAGACCAATTCATACAACCTATAAAATTAATACATGTACCCCATGAATAATATGAGAATGGAATGTCAAACCCAAGAGAACCCAGGAAATGTTATGGAACATGCAAAGTATAATGAAGCACATAAGGAATGCCATGCAACACAAGCAATAGTGTCTACAGAAGATGTGTGAGTGAATAATGCAAAGATACAAAAGTGGTATGTCGATGGCGAGATGCTCATTGAAGCCAAGCTCTCCACTTCGTCACATCACTCAGCTATGCAAATAATGGAGAAGGGGTTAAAGAGAAGTACTACCCACCACCTATGATCACTCATGGAATATGATGAGTCACCTAGTCCTAAGAACCCGATGGCTCATACCTCATTCAGGCGAGGTGCGACCCTTTTGTCATGAAGCTCAAAAAAGGTAAAAAAAGTGCATCGATGTGTGTGAGTGGAAGAAAAAAAAAGGCCAAAAATTGACTTCTAGGTGATGGTGGGCTAGGCTCACGCCCACCCTATCTCTCCCATCCAAAGATGGCCTAGAAATTTTTGTGCATGTGTTTTGCACAAAAAAGACTTTAAAAATAAAAAATGAGGCAAAACCAACCCACGACCCCTATGTCATGTCAGCTTTTCATCGGGCTCATTTGTGTGTTTGGCCTTTTCAAAAGCAATTCCCTTTCTTCTATGACGTAATTCTTGAAGTGCGGGGACACAGCTCATAGGTCCTCATCCTCGGGAAGGATGTCATTGGTGCTGGTACCCATAGTGCATATCTACTAGGGACTGTTAAGAGGGGTTTGTATCTTTTTAAGTGATATGTGGTAAGAAGTGGCCATATGGTCCAAAGAAGTTTCCCATCATGGGTGGAACTCTTCAAGCTCGAGGGCAGCTTGCACTTGGTGTAACCAGTGTCTGAGTTTACCTGAATTTCTCCATTGTGAGAACATGAAGACGAGGCCTTGTGGTCCAGGAGAGTGTCGATTTGTGGTATGAGCATAAATAGACTAGATGTATTAGGTGCTTCCTCCCATCCTGGCTTCGGAGGGACATCAATGGTGGTGGACAGCAGGTGGATCCAATTTTGACTGTCTTCTTCTTCTAGGAGAGGAACATATCTAGGTTCTGGATGGTTCCTCTAAAACTCACCGGTGAGAAGGGGGTTGTAGATGGTTAGGGATGGGCTGTCCTGAGATGTGGCAGATGAAAAGATTATGGGGGAGAGAGAGGAGAACTCTTTTGCAGCAACTTTCTTCTTCACAACAAGAGACAAGAGGTGTAGGCTCAAACTCTTCTATCTTCTTACTTGAAAACCACACACAACAAGATATACATATGAAAGTCTATGAGCACTCTATGACTAAGTGTCCTACTAACTCTAGATAAGTGGTTCCTAGTGTGAACCCAAACCATACATCAAAGAGCTGCTATACAAGTGTTATTCACTAGTGGCGTATCTACCACCTAACTATGTTGGTGCCATAAATGCAGAACGGTCACCTCAACCTAGCGATTCATCATTATCCACATGTATTGAGCTCGATATCTCATTACTCCCCCTTGAGCTTAACTGCATACTACAAACACCAAGTAAGCTTCTAAGCTTACGAAGCTTCTCTGCACCCAATGCCTTTGTAAAATTATCATCAACTTGGTCCTCTGTGCTAACATTTACTAAATCCAAACCACCTGCTAGAACCTTCTCTCTTACAAAGTGGTAATGCACCTCAATGTACTTTGTTATACCATGAAACATAGGATTACTAGCCAACTATATGTTGCTCATATTGTCACAATAAAGGACAATATTGAGAAGTACTCTTCCCGTCCATCAAAACATAGGACCTTTATCCTCATTCCCTTTTCTTTTTCCACCATTGCCTTGAAAGATTAGAAGTTACCAAACACTTCACTCTTCTCTTTCATGAAGTAAACCCACACTTTCTAGTGTGGTCATCAATGAAGCTTACATAATAATTGCAGCCTCCCATAAACTCGATTTTTGTAGTCCACACATTTGAGTGGATAACTTCCAAGGCTCTTCTGCTAACATCAGCATTATGAGGAAACAGGTGTCTTGCTTACTTTCCGAATTGGCAAGCTTCACAAACTTTCTGCATACCTACAAGCTTAAACTTTGGCAAACCTAAAACAATGTTCTTGACCTGCGTATTTTTCAGCCTCTGCAAATTTACATGACCAATGTACTTATGTCATATCTCAATGTCTGTAACAACTCCTGTTCCATGTGCAAACATAGCTGCATTCACTTCATGTATATTAACATTTAAGGTGAACATTCTCCCCTGCCTGTCACCCTTTGCAACCAACCTGCATTGATCTTTGAAATCCTCAACAAAGTATCCTTGAGGATTAAAGGTCACTTGCAAACCCTGCTCCACCATTTGACCAATAGAAACTAGGTTCTTTGTAATATTTGGAACATGAAGTACATCAGCAAGGTACTTCATTTTACCATCTTGCATGCACATCGGAACATTTCTGGTATGTGCAATAGGATGCGCAGTATCATCACCAGTCTCCACAAAACCTGGCTTTTTAATTTTATGCATTTCTTTAAACCATTCACCATGACTGGTCATATGGTTTGAAGCACCAGAATCAATGTACCCTAAATCTTTTGGATTTGATTCATCTCCAACAATGGAGCTTAGCATGTGTTGCATGACAAATAGCTTCTCATTTCTTTAAACCATTCACCATGACTGGTAGTATGGTTTGAAGCACCAGAAACAATGTATCCTACATCTTTTGAATTTGCTTCATCTCCAACAATGGAGCTTAGCATGTGCTGCATGACAAATAGCTTTTCATTTCCATCATCATCTTGCTTACTAGAGGAGGCATAGTTTCCTCGTTGCATCTTCCCACTCCTTATATCATTCTGCTTTTTGTAATAGTATTTAGCAATATGGCTTGGCTTGCCACTCTTATCTGACTATTAGTCCCTTTGCCGACCACCATAGCCTCTTTGGCTCTCCCTGCCTCTATATTGGCCTCTTCTACCTCCATATGGTTGATTTTCTAAATATTATTGTTGATGACCACGATTTCCATATTGGCCACCACCACATCTTCTAGATGAGGACCTACCTCTACCTCTACCTGAATCTGAGTAGAAGGCATGTTCCAGTAAATTTCTAGATGAGGGTGTGCTACCCTTTACTCTCATTTCTTCACTAATGAGAAGTGCAATCAAATCCTAAAAATCAAAAAATGTCTCTCAAACTTCAATGGAAGTTCGAAATTAACTGTAATCTGTGTCAAGACCATTGAGGGACACTGACACAAGATCTTCGTCATCCTCAGATGATCCAATAGATGCAAGGGCATCTGCAAGCTTCTTGACCTTCATTGAGTATCACTTTTCATAGCCCTTGCACAATGGGCATACATGCAACTTCCTATTGCGACTCCGCACTGCAGTGGAGAATAAGCATACACAGTAAAAAATGGCCACTTTTGGTAAGTGCCTCCAAAAACCTTCTACATCCAAAACAGGGCCCGAAATGGCTCTGGATTCAAAGTTCAGTAACAACTCTCTAACCCATAGAACCTCTAGCACCTTTAGGACCTCTAGGACCTCCCAACCCTCTAGATCCTTCACCCTACCCTCCACCACCCATCCACCTCATCCACCCACCTAACCCCCATCATCAAAGTCAAACCACCTTTCCCCCCACTCATTTTCTAGAAACCCACTCTCATCTCATCCATAACCCACTTTCATCTTTCCCCCCACTAATTTTTTGGAAACCCACTCTCACCTCATCCATAACCCCCATCTTAGACCCCACTCTGCCTCATCCTATCCATAACCTTCACACCCTCATCTACTCATTTCATACACCCCTAGATCCTATAGCCCTAGATCACTCCCATAGGATCCACACACACACACCCACACCCACACCCATTAAAAAAATTATTAAAAATTAAAAAATCTTTGACACACTCAACCTTAGTCCACCTTCCCACTCTTCACTTCACACACACCCCCCCTTACCCCTCAACTTTAATCTATCCCTTTTCCTAAACAATTTGTCCCCATCTCAAGCCATTCTGGACCCCCCCTAGAGCCCTTTCCTAGGCCACACCCATTCAGTCCTGAACTAGACCACCTTTCCAAAAAAAAGCCTATCAATCAAATCCATGTGGTTCCCACTAACCTTCCATTTGATCCTTGCATGACCTACCCCTCAAACCTTGGAAGTTGACATTTTCCAAAAGGGATTGTTCTTGCAAGTGTATAAAACAAATGACTACCACCTGAGAATTCCAAGAGTGGTGCAACATCTCACAAGGCCATCAAACAAATTGAATCCTCTTTAGGAACAAGAGGCCATAACCACTATTATAGGAATTTTTAGCCAGACGTCAATCAACCTTGGAATCCCAACCGACCCTTGCAAAGTCCAATCGTCAAGGTTTAGGGATCCAAGGGCCACATAAGGCCCCCACTGCAATTTAACGATCAGGATGGACACAAAGCCCTCATTATATAAAAATTGCTTCCCTACGGCATCATTGGCCTAGTATGTAGCTTGACGCAATCCCTCATATGTGACATTCCAATCTTTTGAAACTAGGTAGGGGTGCCTACACCAAGGTACGTCCCTCATCCCTTGAACTAGCACTTGAACATACACAAGTTTCCTTATCTTACGGATAGGAAACTTGATTCTTTTTTTCAACATTCGTGGGTAATTTTAGGGATTGATTCTCAGCCTAGCTTGTCCATTTCCCCCATTCATTGGGAACATAAATTCACACACAATTATCTAAAAAAATTTTCATTCAAAAAATTATTTTTAACACCGTGCACCCACATTCACGCACTGTTTGTTTATTTTTTGAAAGAAAAACAAAAGCACACACCTACACCTGCACCAACACAAAAACATATACTTAAAAAAGGGATACCAACAATAACCACAATATCCTCAATGGGACATGGCATGGTGTACCATTTGCTTCCAAAATCATACAAGCACTGAGTGTTCGTAGCTTCAGCCACGACCTCAGTTATATTGTAACTACTGCCAACGATGGGGTAACCATGATATGAACCAATGTCGGCACATTGCACGACAATCCCAAGTGCAGTATGACCCTAAGCAACTTGTGTTGGTACTATCAACTCTCACATTAGCCATCATGGTTCCACGGCCATACCATGGGCCAAAAACACCATTGCCACCCCCCCGTCCTTCCTCCACAACCCTGACCCTCGCATATCACTCAAGTCAATCAAGTGGGCATAAAGGAAGTAATCGATCCTGAAGGCAATTATTACAACCTAATGAGGTATGACTACCCCCATGGGAAGATGACAACATGCAATGGCCTAGTTATTACATTGTTCAAGAGGAGCCTCAGACTCCCGTATACTAGGCTAGCAAAGTTCCATTATCGTACACTGTCCCTGCTTACCAGATGGGTCCACCATTGTGACCTCAGGACATCGATACCATACTCAAGCGGCCCCCGCTACAGTGCTTTCATTGCCAGGGCCCTCATCATATCGTGAAATGCCCTCCCTGTTCCCCCACACTGCACACTGCATCACTGCCACTGCCCCAAATCAACCCTTACAACCCTTATGTATAGGGTGTGGCATTGACCACTGGTACAAAGACTACCATTGAGGGAACTAAGCCCGCCACTTGCTCCTGCAAACTTTACAAGTTTAAATCTTTTAAGCATCAAATGTGAAGCCGTGGCCACTAGCCCCCTCTGTCATTACTCACCTTCAAGCCAAGGATCAAGCCGAGGATGCCAAAGTCGAACCTATATCCAAAATCCTAGAACTCAAGGTTGTGAAACCAACCACACACACTTGTATCAAGAGGAAATCCAATCAGACCCCCTGAAGAATCCATCCACGGGTCTATCCATTCAAGCAGCACATAGATCGATGATGAGTTGTTTCAACCTCAATCACCCGAAGCCGCATCACCGTTGACTCAAAGGGGCCTAGGGGAATACAATTATCCCAACCCTTGGATGGAAAAAGAGAGAATAGCAGCAGCAACAGCCCTAGTTCGTGATTCCCAAGTCAAATTTGAAAAGAAACTGGAGGCCAACAAGGGAGCATCTTGCCTTGGATAACCCTTTGCCAACCTCTTTGATGAGTTCTCCCAAACCAACCAGCCCTATCACCAAAATGTGAAAACCCTTGGTCATCCCTGGGGAAGATGACATCATCATCAAAGATTATGAGTTAGGAAGCTCTGATGCTCTATCGAGCTCCATACCAGGGTCCATTTGTGAGGTCCCTCCACCAACAAAGACATAATCCATCAAGGGACTCCCTCCACCCTATTTCATGGTTTGTAAGAAGGCCTCAACCCTTAAGTATGTGGGCAGAGCATCTTCCATTGCTTAGACCATACGACCACCATCTACAAATAATACTCCACAAGATGCTCTTGAAGTGGCCACATAGGCACCTCCACTGGTACAATGGAGGTCCAACTGCCAACACAAAGTACTACTGATGCGGACATGCCACCACTTTCTCAGGTCATTGACCCTTGCATGAAGGAGGACGACGCCAGTCTATCATTCTATGGCTCAGAATATTTTCAACCTACTAAAGAGGCGGAACCTCCTAAACCAAGGGATATTGCAGGGCCGACATCCTTCCTGTCTAACCAAGTAACCCTTCCCATTGCCACCCTACTTAGGGACAACCCCACTCTTACACGTGACTTAGTGGACTGGTTGCCGAGGAACCCATTGAAGAGGGCCCCACCTAAATCATGATTTCCCAATATAGATGACGTGCCAAAAAGGCTAGATGATGGTTATAGCCAACCAGATCAGGATGAGAAACAAGGTAGGGTTTCCACTTTACCAATGTGATTTCACTAGTAGTAGAAAGCAATTCTGCTAGCTTGGCTTTAAGCACAAAGATGAATAGAGTACGTAGAATAGGTACAGTTTTCAGTTGAACTACCAATTAAATCATGACCCCATTTCTGTAGGCAATTCAGTATGCTTATTATAATTTTCTTTGAAGTTCAAAGCTTCTTACTCGTGCTAATTCTTAACTCTTACTCAAATTTTACTTGTATTTTTCCCTCTACTGAACATTATGCTCACTACCTTTTCCACTTTTCCAAATTTTTGGCTACTTTTCTAGTTCTAGTCTTGTTGGCCTTCTCTAATTCCACTATATTGGATTTGCTAAAATGTTATGTGGCTAAGTAGAAATATGAGTGGAAAAGATATCTCCCACTGAGGGAGTTTGCATACAATAATATAGTGTGTAGCTCCACAAGAAAAGCAACATTTGAGGCCGTATATGGAAAGGTGATTTTACCACCTATCTTGAGAGCTAAGGATGAGATATTTGTAGCTGAACAATATGTCACAAACCTTGAGACAACACTCAACCAAGTTTGGACAACCATAGAAAGATTTGAAGAGAAGCATAAGAAAGCTACAGATACACTTAAAAGACAAAAGGCATCACACTAGGTCACTGGTGCATTTAAAGTTTGAAAAGGCTAGATTCTAAAAGCTAAAGGGAAAAGAAAAAGTGTATCCAAAGCTGTGTACTAGGTACTATGGTCCTTTTGGGTCATAGAAGAGATTAATGAGGTAGCATACAAGTTATATTTGTTAGAGTAGTGGACGGTTCAAAATGCATTTCATATGAGTCTTCTAAAAAGATCTCAGGGACCGAGCCTCCAAAACCAATTATTGAGGATCCACCATACATGGATGAGCTAGAGGAGATCTTCCAACTAGAGTAGATTGCATGCCATAATACTAGGATAGGACCTTAGGGCAAGATGTTTTATAGGTATCTTATCAAGTTTAAGAACTACCAAGTTCTTAATACGAAGTGGATGAATGAGGACATGTTATTAGATTGTCCTGATCTTGTGAATATTTACAAGGAGGCTTTTCAATTGAGGACAATTGATTAGAAGCCAAGGGGATGTCACCAAGTGTAACATTCCAAAAATTAATAAATCTTGACCAAGTTTGACTTTTGTCAATCAATTTATTTGATGGTTAAAGGGTAAATTGAGTTTGGTCAAAGTATTAATTAATGTCATATTTCTTGATGGATTGTCGAGGAAGACATAGAATAATTCCAACTCTTGGACTAGAAGTGGAGTAGACTTTCCCACAAAAGTATCCTAAACACTAAAGGCAAGCCCCCCATGCATACTGATGATGTCATGGGGCCTCAACCTCTAGTTCCACTTTTCAAGTTACTCCATGTGAGCTTATTTGCAAAAAATCTACTAGCTTGAGGCCCTTGGAAACACCCCACACCATGACCATCCCTATTGCTCCAAGTGTTGCCTCTTCCCTTATCTCATTCTACCATTTCAATGAACCTCTCAAACATCAAATCTTACAAGTTCACTTCTTCGATATGGAATAAAGTTGGTTTGTCCTATCCCTTGTTGATACATAAGAATCTCTGCACATTCTATAACAGCACTCATAGAAGGCCTCATCACCATGACATAGACTACCAAATGACCTTTACTAGCACTAGCCTTAACCTTCATCAACCACTGCAACCACAATGGCATCAATGACAAAAACATGTTTCATTCAAATATCATATCCTTTTATTAAATTTTTTTGTGAAAGCTTAAAGTTATTACTAACCATGAGAGTAATCCTTGTCAAAGCTCAAACTATTCACGGAAAGATGCTACAAAACCCAACACATATTTCCTCATTAGGTCAGTGTTGTAGTAAGAGTGGTAAGTAAATCCTTGGGTTACACTATCATTAAGGGTCCTAGACTACCTAAAAAGCCTACAACATCCTTGTCAAAGCTTAAATCCTTGGGCTACAACGCTTGACACATACATTCTTCATTAGGTTGTTGTAGTAAGAGTGGTAAGTAAATCCTTGGGCTAGACAACCCTTCAAGGTGCTAGCCTACCTAAAAAGTCTACACCATCATGCACTCATGAGGGGGGTCTAGCTAGCTCACATGCACCTCACTCTTTTTTCAATTAATGGAATTTACATAGTCCATCAGTTTTCCACACTTATGCCAACACATGAAGCATGGTTCATAACATTTTATGTGCACTGTGACATTCACTTTTGGGGAAAACTCTGATGGTACTTGCATGACCTTACAACCGTCATGATCCATGTGGTGATGTAATTGACATTTTTGAGTTATATTGAGCCATCATGATTCTCATATGTGGCTGATGTAAATGGGGGAGGGGGATCTAGGTAAGAAGAGAGAGAGAATAGAGTACACAAGTAGTGGAGACAGCAACAATCAACTGAATCTCATTACTCACCATGATAAAACCCTACATCTACTATAACTGGCATCAGGGAGTCATAGACTAAGTCTAAGCCATAAGTCCTACCACACCAAACATAAATAAAAGAAATCTAGACTAGCGTGGTGTGTCAACCATGTGTCACTTGCCATCCAGCAGGATACGATGAGACTCTGAGATTGATATCTCAACACTCCCCCTCAAGATCACATCAATAGACATAACACCAAGAGAGTTCCTAAATTGCTAAAACTTCTCTATACCCAAGGACTTGGTGAAGATGTCAGCCACCTACATAGTAGTGCTCACATGCTAAAGGTCAATCTCACTTGCAATGAGCTTGTCCCATATGAAATGATAATGGACCTCAATATGTTTGGTCCTGGAATGAAACACAGGCTTTCTGGCTAGCTTGATACTGCTCATGTTGTCACAATAGAGAACAATGGCATAATCCACCACAAGACCAAGAGAATCCAAGAGCTTGCATAACCAATCAATCTCGCATGCCACGAGTGCAGCTCTCGTCTATACTCTGCCTCTGTGTTAGAAAGAGCAATAGTGGGTTATAACTTGTGAATGCCATCAGAACTACTTCCAAGGACCTAGAAAACATAGGAGATTGTTGAGCCATAAAATGGTTGAATAATTAATGACATTGTAATGGAGTTGTTCCTTTCAACCTCTTGGGTATTTGGATGGACTCTCTTAGCTAGTATCATTAATGGGGAGAAATTATATGGATGATGCTCTTTGGGGATGAATATTTTAGGAGGATTCACATTCATTACTCCTTTCCAGTGGCATACATAGATTTACAGTTTTCATGTTTTCATGTAACTCCAACTTTTGGTAGAGTTATCAAGCTTGATACTAGTATCACTATAGTATTTAGTGGGTCCATTTTTTGTGTGAACTTCTTAATCCTTCAACTTGGTGAGGATTTCATGACTGGATGACATTACCTCTATTTTGATAAGGCTTGACCCTTTGCAAGTAGAAGCACCATAGTATATAGGGTCAAAGTCTATTTGCATCATGTAGTAGGGGCAATCCTCTTTACTATGTCATTGCTCCTTGCAGTCCCTCACATAGTAGAATTAATCTACTAGCTTATGGGCATTTATAAAAATTGGAATGTCTTAGTTTTCCACAATAGTAGCAAGTCATTTACCTTCTAGTAATTCTATACTTTTACTTTCTTGAGATAGTGGTGTGTTGTTGTCGCATGATTTCGAGAACTTGAGCCACAAATCTAGGATTCATTATAGAGATACTAAAGGAAATTGGAGCATTGCCAATCACATAGGTTTGATATAATTGAGCGAGTTGCTAGTATGCTACAATTTGTATAGACATTGAGGTGCATTTCTCGATGTTCTATGTTGACTTGAGGTTCTGCTTGTGATCTTTGGCAATCATCTATATTGTAATTGTTCATATTGCAATGGGAACAATACTTTGCAATTCCACTTGGCCACTTTTTTTGGTGTAGTACATTCTATCAGGTAATATTAGTCCATAACATTTGGATGGGAATGAACATGTGGAAGAATCAACTATGAAAATGCACAAATTCATGACAAGATATATGAATATCACATGTCTTCACATTCTCATGCCTTATGACTTTCCAATATTCTTAGGGTGGTCACTCTCAATATGTAATGATAGGCTGTGAGTGCACCATTAAGAATTTTTAAGCCCTTGTAGACATGTTATTCTAATCTAGAAGGGTGCCAATAAAAAGAGGGTTGTTAACCATCGTGGTTGATACACCACGCTAGTCTAGATTTCTTTTATCCATGTATGGTGTGGTAGTACTTATGGCTTAGACTTAGCCTATGACTCCCTTATGCCAGTTATAGTAGATGTAGGGTCTTATCATGTTGGTGAGTAATGTGATTCAGTTGATAGTTGTTGCCTCCACTACTTGCATACTCTATTCTCTCTCTTCTCACCTAGATCCCCCTCCCCCATTTATAGAGCAATAGGGATGGTCATGGAGTGGGGTTTCTCCAAGGGTCTCATGCTAGTAGAGTTATTGCACATAAGCTCACATGGAGTAACTTGAAAAGTAGGACTAGAGGTTGAGGCCCCATGACATTGTCATTCTGCATGGGGGCCTTGCCTTTAATGTCTAGGATACATGCTTGTGGGCAAGTCTACTCAACTTCTATTCCAAGAGTTGGAATTGTTGTATGCCTTCCTCCTTTGTTGAATGCCTTCCATTCTGTTCTACTCGAATAACCAACAATGTCAAGAAGCAGTCCTAGGTGCATTTGGTATTTAATCAATTTTCATAGCCATTGAAGTTTGATCATAAGCTAAATTTAGTTTGTAGTGTTAAAAAATGGGTACAACCATAGTTAAGTGTTGAGAGTGGCTAAATTAGCTTGTCCTTAATCGATTTAGTTGTATACATGAGTGACTATGCTTTGAGTGATGAATTTTTTAAATTATGACCTCGATGGTTGTAGAAATGTCGAACAAATGCCATGTGACTCCCACAAAAAGTTCTATTTCTTTTGGAGTAGAAGCTATTGCTAGTAGTCATGCCAATACAAGAGCCAACATGCATCGATTGAAAGCGCAATGTCCCCCTCATGGTTCTTTAAAAACTAGAGCTTTGAATTGGGAGGTGAGGATTGATCCACAGTCCATCTACCATGTCTTACATGATGCCTATATTTATTAGGATAGAGCTGATGACTTCATCCATAGAGAGAATAATCTTCCAATTTCAACAACAAAGTTCAAGATTCAATCTAGCCACAAAAGAAACCATGGGATTCTATCAAAACCCTATCCAAAATCATGGATAGAACTAACATGGTATTCTTGTAAACTCAATTGTTATGTCTATTCTAAGTATATTCAATTTGATGTTATGCTACTGTTAAGCAACCTGGCGGTGACTTCATGTGTCGTGGGGATTCTTGCAACGAGCCACTCGTGAGTGGTCAATCTCTGAGCAACGTCCCTTTGGGAGCTGGTTCAAGCGGTCGTGGCAATGATATCACCGGCACCGTCCTCGGATCCTACCTCTAGCTGCCACTCAATCATAAGGGGGGAGAGAAGAGAAGTAGAGAGGGGAAAGAAGCGAGCGTGGTGAAAGGGGAATCGATCATGGGAGTGGAAGCAATGGAGAAGCAAAAGAAAGGAGAGACAATGCACAACACGAATGAAGGAAACACTGTCTTGTATTCCCAAGCTTCAACAAGGAGAATGAAGACCAAGTCAACCTCTTGGCCTTATATACATGTACCTTTTGAAGGGAGGTTCAACCCTAAAATGGCCTTAAGCCCTTATTTCCCTATTCTATTGGCCCACGGCCTATAATGAATGTATTTACAAATGAATGGAATAACATATGAGTAGGCTATGCTACTTGCATAACATGCCCCCCTTCCTGTTCTAAATTCCATCCTTGGAATTAGGCCTGCCTGGGCTTCAAAATGTTAGTGGTGAGGCAGGCTTTCATTAAGGCATGCCGAGCAAATAATTTCTTTGAGAGTCCAGTGAAATATGGATGCGGCGGCCAAAAATGTGTGTCGACCATATCTTCGAAGGTGCGGATATGGCAGGCATGTAAATTCCTAACACGGATATATAGCCGACATATTTGCTTAAGATCTGGGCCGATGTTGGGGTTGAATACTATTTCATGCCGCAGCCCGAGCTCCCTCTCTTCCAAAATGGGTGATTGGTCTGGCATCGTGTTGAGGAGCAAAATGAGGAGCCGATTAAAATGGATCACAGCCACAAAAGCTGGGTCGAGAACCTCCTCATGTTGGCGGTTCCACTCTCGCAGTTGAGATGCGAGGCCCTTTGATGTAAGCATCGGCGCAAAACTAAACTTGAGAAAATTGTATACAATATTAGGATCTTGCTTTTGCAAGTCCTTAAATGTAGTCCAGCTCCACCTTCTGGTCGCGGGCATAAATGTCAGGTCGATGCGTCGTTCCCGGTGAGAGTTGGAGTAATAGCTCCACACCAGAAGGTGATTACACAAAAAAGGTATTCACCAGTTAGGTTGTAGGCCCATATGTTTATCTGTTGGTGGGAAGTCTGTGGCCTTGGGTGGCTAGTAGCCACCTCTTGTCCTCCACGGATGCTCGTCCGCCCAGCACCACATAGATTTGGCGATGAAGTTCGTCAAGGTCCGGACATCCATGATGTCGATGAGCCGGAGACCTTGTTTTTGGAGTTCACCTATCCAGGTGCAGAGATCGGCTTGTGTCTGCACGTCCTGGAAAGTGTAGACCATTTCTGTCCACTCCTTCAATGGTGCTGGGGGAGGCTCCTGCGGCATATCCTCCTCTTCTGCCACCTATGGGGGATCTGGTAAGTTGGGTATCATGGAGGGCTTTATCGGTGCAGCATCTTTGTTGGTGACAAGCGGTTGAAGCATTTCTTACACATAATTGTGGATCTCCGCTTCGTGTGGAGTTGACTTGGGGAGTGTCGCCTCCTGGGGGATGTCTGCCTTAGGGGACAAAATTGTGATGAGGCTTTAATGGACTGCTGGGAAGGGGTTGATGAGGGAAAGATATAAGAGGGAATGTAGTGGATAGGGTAAGTGTGGAGTGTTGCCGAGGAAGAAGCTTTTCGGGTTGTCGAGGTGGTAGAAGCATCGGACTGCGGAGGCTGCAACGCTGCGAATATCGCCCACTCGGCCTGCTGCTCTTCCACTGTCAGGCCCTCAGTGTAAGCCACGTGAGATGTGTCAAATTGATTGGAATAAGTAGTGTACATGTGGCTGATGCATTCGTAAACCCTGTTATAGAGGACTATGATTCCGAGTGGTTGATATTGCGCAGCGTTGCACTCCACCAAAAATTGACAAGTAGTCCTAGCCTCTATCCACCCTTGGGTTTGGAGCCAAAATTGGGATTCAAAAATTTGGTCATGTGGGTATGGGTAGTCTGGGAGATCCATGGGCTTAGAGAGCTCCATGATTGGTTTAGAGGGTGCAAAATTTGTGGATTCCTGGATACAGCAGCACCATGAATGAAAATTGAGGACAATGGGATGGAGGGGTAATTTATACACTTCGACTTGCTCTTCCAAGTAGAGGTCGCCCCTAAAAAATGACATGGCAAAAATGGGGTGTGTGTGATAGGAATATTTATCTAATAAGGTGGTGAACTAGTGGGGAGGGAGTGGCTGTGTGAGGTCTGTGGCATACTGGATGGATGAGGTGGTAAGAGCATTGAAATAGAAAGTGAGGGTCTGGTCCACCGTTTGGTGTTCCAGAGCCAAACTCACTATGTTTGATGAAGCTTGCATTACCAATCTGTGCTCTGTTTCTAGCTGCTCATTGGGAGACACTAGGATCTTAGGGATTTCCTCAAGATCACGCATTTGTTGTGTCTTCTCCCGTAGCATCGTCTCCATCTTATGGAGAGCAGCCTCCAACTCTGTCGATCTTCTGTGTAGGTGCAGATTTGTGAGGTAGGCTTCTTGGATATGCTCCTGTGTTATCCTATCCTTTTGTCTTATCAGCTCCTCATTATGCTGTTGTAGCCACTGGATTTCCTCTTCCCGTACCAGTTGTTGCCTTTGATATTCAGCCTGTGATTCCTGCAACTGCCTTTCTGCCTCTAGTTGTCGCTGTCGAGCGCCGCTTCCTGTTGTCAGGAAATCTCCAAGATCCTGGTCAATTCCGACTGGCCTTTGACTTGTTCTTCCAACTGTTGGATCGGGCTTTGTTTGCGCTCAAAAATTTGCAGGCCCAACGTCTGGAAATGAACCAGTGTCTTGAGGAATTCTCTTTCGTGCTCCGTTACATCGGCATGTTGCTCCTTATAGGCAGTGTATGCTTCATCATCCCTGTAGTTCTCTGATGTTGTGGATGCCACCACTTGCAACACTTTAAATGCATTGTTGCCCTGTTGAGCCTCTTTCGTTTTGGTTTTCATAGCTTGCATCAGTGTTGATGCCAATAGTAGGCTGTGGAGCCTTAACGTGTCCAGAGCTTGTTGAGCCGGTTCTTGCATGGGCACTTCGTATTCAGGTAATTCTGGTGGTAAGTCGAAGTGAGGCTCCTCCGGATATGGCTCTTCTTGTACATGTGCTTTGCCCTTGATCTGCTCCCTTTCCTTCCTTTTTTGTTCGGCTTCCTTATCCCTTCGATGTTCTTCAGTAATCTTCTGCCATGCTACGGCAGCTTCTTCCTCTTGGTGCTTTCTCAGCTCCTCCTCCTGCTTCTAGCTTCTTGTTGTCCTTGATGGTGTTGTCTCCACCCTAACCTTCTTTGCTTCTGGTTGAGGCATTAAGTCTTGCATCTCGGGTCGCGACCTATCAGCAAAATCAAAGTTGGTTTTGTCTAGCTTCCAAGCTGCAAGGTGGCATATAAGTGGCATTAGCATCATGGGATGCTGAATGGCGTTGTTGTGCTGGGCGCACACCTTGTCGAGCTTCTGGAAGAGATAGTCGGCCCAGTTGGTGACATGCGGTTGTAGCTTGTGTAGTCGGAGAAGGTGGTTGGCTGGGATAATATTGTGGTGATCGGCGGGCTCCACCCTAGTGAGTAGCCTGAGCACCCGAGCCGCCTTCTGGAGATGTGGTGATATTTCCACGAAATGCACTCCACCACATTGTTTGTGGCTTTCGTAACTTGCGGCTCCTTCCAACTTATTCCCCAATTTTCGGAGATCGACGTAGGGTTCTGCAACGACGTCCAAGGCATATGCATTTCGGACTGTGTCGATGCTGAGAGTGATGTTCTTTTCTTGGCTGTCTCCCGAAATGATTTTTGTTGTCTTTGTATTTTTGTTATAGTTTTTGACAAATTGGACTGCGTAGTCCATATTGAGGAAGCATGGAAGTTTGTACCTCATCTTGCCCAATCCACATGCTTGCAAGTGCGGCACCACCTCACTGTCCTGTAGTGCTTGATAGCATTCTGACGTATGGTATCATATTTTAAATCTTGTAGTTGCATTGTAGACATACATCGAGTGTACTACCATACCACCGAGCTCTTCTACCCACTTCTGGCCAAGAGGCAAGTGTGTTGTGATAGTCATGTTTCTTTCCAAGCTGGGGCTAGAAGCATTGGTTTCCGAGCTTGCTTTCCGCTTTTTTGGTGGGACACTTGCTATGGAGGGTCCTCCCACATCTACGGTTGCCTTTTGTGCAGCCTGTTCCTTCCTCCTTTGTGTTTCCCTTGCCTCCTCAGCTGAGAGTCTTAGAGCTTCCTCCACCTCACGGGCCTCTTTTGCTTCCAATTGTCCAGGTAACTGCGACTGTGTTCGTGATTGGCTGCTTGTCACCTCCTTTTCCTACTCTTCGTCAAGAGCACAGAAGTGTTTTCGGATGATTTCCTCGGTGTCGGAAGACATTTTGAGAGGTTGATGAGGTTGGGTGAGAGCACCTGTTCTAGAGCAATGTTGACCACCTCATAATGCACTTTTGGAACCTTACTTGGTCATTTTCATGACCTTCGATGCGTTAGCCTACTATTGCAACGCCCTTAAGAAATTGCACCGGTGGCCTACTTTTCGTATAACTTCATGCTGAATATGATAAAGCATCTATTTCCTAGCAGTTGGTGATGAAATTTGACTTACACCCATGAGTTGCATGTGCATGCTGCATTAGCCTGTTATTGCAGCGCCCTCCCCTTTCGAGCCTGTTCAGCATGTTTTTGGTGGTTTGAAGCTGTCAGAGCCTTAGTGACACTCACCCTATGCCTTGGGACCCCTTGTTGCATATTTGTAGAGACTCCGTCCCATGTCTGATGCATCATCAAATCTTTTGCAGCATCTTGAACAGTCCGCTCTTCAATGTACTAGAGGTCCTCAAGTGTGATCCTTCATGTACCCTAGTTCCTGTATGTATTGGATCTTTGGTGGCTTGCGACATGAACATCCATTCCATGTTTTCTTGTGATAGGGAATTTGTGTGTGTCGGAATATGTTGACCCTAGTAGGTGCTTAAGCTGCTTGATATAGGTGTCATGCCTCTAGCACCTACTTGTGGTTGACTTCACTAGACTGGGCTTGACTTAGAGTTGTGAGTGCTTGTGCAAAAATGTCATGCCCTTATGTGGTTAGATAAGCTAAGGACCCTAGGGTTATAGGTTGACCAGAAATTGTGCCCTAGCTTAGGTTAGCCTATCTAATATATTTACAATATACAACACTTGGCTTATGGTAAAGCGTTGAAGAACCAAGTGGCATACCTTGACGCGGACACCGCTACAGATGGTGGAAGTTGAATTTGTGATGTCGTGGTGAGAACCGATTGTGCAACGTCCTTGAGTGCTGTCCTTGTATCCTTGATAATATCAAGCTCCGCTGACTCTTGGACCCTTGCGTTACATTGTAATAAGACAGGTTCTTGTGTGTCTACCCCCTTTGCGGAAGTAGGTTCTTGTGTCACTGTCTTTGTTCTCTTTTGCTATGTTCCCTTGTTGAAGCATTTGGTTTTTGCTAAGGCAGGTTCTTGTGTGACTGCCTTAGATTTGATCACCCATGTGGTTTGTAATGATTTTGGCAAAACGGTCCCGAACATTGATGTTGAAGGACTATTATTGACATCCACAATCCTGCCCTTGCCTTCATTCTTAGGAGCAGGTTCTTGTGTAACTACCTGTTGGTTGACTTTTGGCGTTACCTTTCTCCAGGTAGCTTCTTGTGGTACTGCTCTCTTGGGTGATGTACGCGTTGGTGGCGATGGGCTCGATGTCTTCATGGTACTTTTATCTTTACGAAACTAACTGAGCCACGAACTAGTGTAGATAAGGATAGCTATAATCCAGCTATTATTCGTGGGCAGTGTACCAACCGCATCTCCAGCTAACAAGTCGGTGACATAAATGCACAACAGTCACCCTGGCATATTGCGAGTGGAGCTCGATATCTCAACATCTAGCTGGATCGATTTGTGGTTCATCATCCCCTAATTCTTCGTCCTCAAGAGTGCCTTTATATAAGGTCATTCCCTTGGACTTCACCTTTAACTCTCTCTTTGGCTTCTTGGCGAGCTCGCAGCTGCACAAGCTTCTCTTCTTTTTTCCTCCTTTGATTTTTATGGATGGTTTGTAGCGTTTGTAAGGTCAAAGGCCCATAGAACCTTCGTAACTTACTTCCGTTGATATATCCTTCCATTACCACTCCATCGAGCATAGCAATCCTTACTGCTCCTTGTGGCGTTATTTCCACCACTTGATAGGGTCCCATACCCTGATATTTCAATTTGCGCTTAGTGTTTCGTACACCATACATGAGACATAAGTCTCCCTCCTTGAGGTCCTCATTCCTAAGATTGCAGTCAAACCACGTCTTTCGGCACAGTTTTTCCACCCTCATTCCATGAGTTGTGTGGAGCCGAGTTTCTTCGAGTTGCTCTAAGTCCACGAGTCTTTCTGCTAAGGATTCCTCTATCAGCCTTTCTTGAACTGCCACCCTTAGACTTGGCACTAAAAATTCCATAGGCATGACTACCTCTAAACCAAATGCAAGACTAAAGGGCGTACAATGTGTTGCCACCTTGTATGCAGTTCTATATGCCCACAATGCTACGGTGAGCTTGTGTTCCCAATCGCCTCGACTGGCCTCTACGGTCTTGGTCAAGATCTTACACAATGTCTTATTTGTACTTTCGGCCTGACCATTGGCCTGGGGATAATAAGCTGATGACTTCCTATGAATGATCATGAATTCTGTCGTCAGTTGCACGATTACCTCATTCAAGAAATGTGCACCACGGTCACTAATTAACTCCAAGGGACATCCATAACGTGATATCACTTGTTCATATAGCAATTTTGCTATGGACCTGGCGTTTTCCTTACGAGTGGCTCTAGCTTCTGCCCATTTGGTGAAGTAATCTGTAGCAACTATTATGTACCTGTTAAGCCACCTGGCGGTGACTTCACATGTCGTGGGGAATCTTGCAACAAGCTGCTTGCGAGTGCTCAATCTCCGAGCAACGTCCCTTTGGGAGCTGGTCCAAGCGGTCGTGGCGATGCTATCACCGGCACCGTCCTCGGATCCTTCCTCTAGCTACCACTCGATCGTAAGGGGGGAGAGAAGAGAAGTAGAGAGGGGAAAGAAGCGAGCATGGTGAAAGGGGAATCGATCGTGGGAGTGGAAGCAATGGAGAAGCAAAGGAAGGAGAGACAATGCACCACACGAATGAAGGAAACACTATCTTGTATTCCAAAGCTTCAACAAAGGAGAATGAAGACCAAGTCAACCTCTTGGCCTTATATACATGTACCTTTTGAAGGGAGGTTCAACCCTAAAATGGCCTTAAGCCCTTATTTCCCTATTCTATTGGCCCACGGCCTATAATGAATGTATTTACAAATGAATGGAATAATCATATGAGTAGGCTATGCTACTTGCGTAGCATGCCCCCGTTCCTGTTCTAAATTCCATCCTTGGAGTTAGGCTTGTCCGGGCTTCAAAATGTTAGTGGTGAGGCAGGCTTTTATTAAGGCATGCCGAGCAAATAATTTCTTTGATAGTCCAGTGAAATATGGATGCGGCGGCCAAAAATGTGTGTCGACCATATCTTCGAAGGTGCGGATATGGCAAGCATGTAAATTCCTAACTCGGATATATAGCCGACATATTTGCTTAAGATCCGGGCCGATGTCGGGGTTAAATACTATTTCATGCCACAGGCCAAGCTCCCTCTCTTCCAAAATGGGAGATTGGTCTGGCATCATGTCGAGGAGCAAAATGAGGAGCCGATTAAATGGCTCACAGCCACAAAAGCTGGGTCAGGAACCTCCTGATGTTGGCGGTTCCACTCTCGCAGTTGAGATGCGAGGCCCTTTGATGTAAGCGTCGGTGCAAAACTGAACTTAGGAAAATTGTATACAATATTAGGATCTTGCTTTTGCAAGTCCTTGAATGTAGTCCAGCTCCACCTTCTCGTCGCGGGCATAAATGTCGGGTCGATGCGTCGTTCTCGGTGAGAGTTGGAGTAATAGCTCCACGCCAGAAGGTGATTACGCAAAAATGGTACTCGCCATTTAGGTTGTAGGCCCATATGTTTATCTGTCGGTGGGAAGTCTGTGGCCTTGGGTGGCTGGTAGCCGCCCCTTGTCCTCCGCGGATGCTCGTCCACCAAGCACCACATAGATTTAGCGATGAAGCTCGTCAGGGTCCATACATCCATGATGTCGATGAGCCGGAGTCCATGCTTTTGGAGTTCACCTATCCAGGTGCAAAGATCGGCTTGTGTCTGCACATCCTGGAAAGTGTAGACCATTTCTGTCCACTCCTTCGGTGGTGATGGGGGAGGCTCCTGCGGCATATCCTCCTCTTCTGCCACCTGTGGGGGATCTGGTAAGTTGGGTATCATGGAGGGCTTAATCGGTGCAGCATCTTTATTAGTGACGAGCGGTTGTAGCATTTCATGAACAAAATTGTGAAGTTCCGCTTCGCCTTGAGTTGTCTTTGGAAATGCTGGCTCTTGGGGGATGTCGGCTTTAGGGGACAAAATTGGCGATGAGGCTTGAATGGGTTGTTGGGAGGGGGCTGACGAGGGGAAGATATAAGAGGGTATGTATTGGATGGGGTAAGTGTGGAGTGTTGCTGAGGAAGAAGCTTTGCGGGTTGTGGGGGTGGTAGAAGCATCAGACTGTGGAGGCTGCAACGCTGCAAATATCGCCCACTTGGCCTGCTGCTCTTCCACCGTCAGGCCCTCAGGGTAAGCCACGTGAGATGTGTCAAAGTGATTGGAATAAGTAGTGTACATGTGGCTGATGCACTCGTAAACCCTGTTATAGAGGACTGTGATTCTGAGTGGTTGATATTGCGCAGCGTTGCACTCCACCAAAAACTGACA
Source organism: Dipteris shenzhenensis (assembly GCF_047967505.1). NCBI lineage: Eukaryota > Viridiplantae > Streptophyta > Polypodiopsida > Gleicheniales > Dipteridaceae > Dipteris > Dipteris shenzhenensis. The sequence continues at coordinate 48,669,810 of NC_141597.1, forward strand.
CGTGGTCCTAGCCTCTATCCACCCTTGGGTTTGGAGCCAAAATTGGGATTTAAAAATTTGGTCGTGCGGGTATGGGTAGTCTGGGAGATCATTGGTCTTAGAGAGCTCCATAATTGGTTTAGAGGGTGCAAAATTGGTGGATTCCTGGATACACCGGCACCATGAACGAAAATTCAGGACAATGGGATGGAGGGGTAATTTATACACTTCGACTTGCTCTTCCAAGCAGAGGTCGCCCCTAAAAAATGACATGGCAAAAATTGGATGTGTGTGATAGGAATATTTATCTGATAAGGTAGTGAACTAGTGGGGAGGGAGTGGTTGTGTGAGGTCTGTGGCATACTAGACGGATGAAGCGGTAAGAGCATTGAAGTAAAAAGTGAGGGTCTAGTCCACCGTTCGGTGTTCCAGAGCCAAACTCACAATATTCGATGAAGCTTGCATTACCAATCTGTGCTCTGTTTCCAGCTGCTCATCGGGAGACACTGGGATCTTAGGGATTTTCTCAAGATCGCGCATTTGTTGTGTCTTCTCCCATAGCAGCATCTCCGTCCTCTGAAGCATAGCCTCCAACTCTGCTGATCTCCTGTGTAGGTGCAGATTTGTGTTTTAGGCTTCTTGGATATGCTCCTGTGTTATTTGATCCTTTTGCTGTATCAGCTCCTCATTATGCTTTTGTAGCCGCTGAATTTCCTCTTCCCGTACCAATTGTTGCCTTTGATATTCAGCCTGTGATTCGTGCAACTGCCTTTCTGCCTCCATGAGTCACTGCTGTAGTGCCGCTTCCTGTTGTCGAGAAATCTCCAAGATCCTGGTCAATTCCGACTGGCCTTTGACTTGTTCTTCCAGCTGTTGGATCTGGCTTTGTTTGCATTCAAAAATTTGCAGGCCCAAAGTCTGGAAATGAACCAGTGTCTTGAGGAATTCTCTTTCGCATTCCGGTACATCGGCATGTTGCTTTTGATAGGCAGTATATGCTTCATCATCCCTGTTGTGATCTGATGTTGTGGATGCTACTACTTGCAATGCCTTGAATGCGTTGTCACCCTGTTGAGACTCCTCCGTTTTTGTTTTCATAGCCTGCATCAATGTAGATGCCAACAATAGGCTTTGGAGCCTCGCCGTGTCTATACCTTGTTGAGCCGGTTGTTGCATGGGCACTTCACATTCCGGTATCTCTGGTGGGAGATCGAATTGGGGTTCTTCTGGATATGGCTCTTCTTGTACGTGGGCTTTGCCTTTGATCTGCTCCCTTTCTTTTCTTTTTTGCTCCTCTTCCTTATCCCTTCGATGCTCTTCAACAATCCTCTGCCACGTTGCGGCAGCTTCTTCCTCTTGGTGCTTTCTCAGCTCCTCCTCCTGCTTCTGGCTTCTTGTTGTCCGTGATGGTGTTGTCTCCACCTTAACCTTCTTTGCTTCTGGTTGAGGCATTAATTCCTACAACTCGGGTCGCGACCTATCAGCAAAACCAAAGTTGGTTCTGTCCAGTTTCCAAGCTGCAAGGTGGCATATAAGTGGCATTAGCATCATGGGATGCTGAATGGTGTTGTTGTGCTAGGCGCACACCTTGTCAAGCGGGCCCAGTTGGTGACATGTTGTTGTGGCTTGTGCAGTCAAAGAAGGTGGTTTGCTGGAATAATATTATGGTGGTCGGCGGGCTCCACTCTGGTGAGTAGCCTGAGCACCCGAGCTGCCGCCTTCTGGAGATGCAGTGATATTTCTACGAAATGCACTCTACCACACTGTTTGTGGCTTTCGTAGGTTGCGGCTCCTTCCAGCTTGTTCCCCAATTTTCGGAGATCGACGTAGGGTTCTGCAACGACGTCCAGGGCGTAGGCATTTTGGACTGCATCGATGCTAAGAGTGATGTTCTTTTCTTGGCCATCTCCCGAAATGATTTTTGTCGTCTTTGTATTTTTGTTATAGTTCTTGACAAATTGGACTGCATAGTCCATATTGAGGAAGCATGGAAGTTTGTACCTCATTTTGCCCAGACCACATGCCTGCAAGTGCGGCACCACCTCACTATCCTGTAGTGCTTGATAGCATTCTGACGTATGGTAGCATATTTTAAATCTTGTAGTTGCATTATAGACATAGGTCGAATGTACTACCATCCCCCTGAGCTGTTCCACCCACTCCTGGCCAAGAGGCGAGTGTGTTGTGATAGTCATGTTTCGTTCCAAGCTGGGGCTAGAAGCACTGGTTTCTGAGCTTGCTTTCCTCTTTTTTGGTGGGACACTTGCTGTGGAGGGTCCTCCCACATCTACGGTTGCCTTTTGTGCAGCCTGTTGCTTCCTCCTTTGTGTTCCTCTTGCCTCCTGAGCCGAGAGTTTTAGAGCTTCCTCCACCTCACGGGCCTCTTCTGCATCCAATTGCCCAGGTAACTGCGAGTGTGTTCGTGATTGGTTGCTTGTGACTTCCCTTTCCTGCTCTTCGTCGAGAGCACGGAAGTGCTTTTGGATTATTTCTTCGGTGTCGGAAGACATTTTGAGAGGTTGATGAGGTTGGGGGAGAGTTTTGGTTTGGGGGTTGGGGTTGCAGTCTGCTTAGTTGAAAATTCTGGTAGCATTCAGTTGAGAAGTGTAATGCAGTGCCTGGAACTTCCTGTATATAAAGGGTTAATGCAGCGTACTGCGTTATGGTTAATGCAGTGCTAGGTTATTGCAGCTCCGGGTCAATGTAGCGCCCAGTCAATGCAGCGCACTGCATTAGCACTTATTGCTGCGCCCTGTCAAATTTTCCTCTGTTGCTGAAGTTCTCTAACCCATGATTTGACATGTGTTCTGGAGCAACGTTGACCACCTCATAATACACTTTTGGAACATTACTTGGTCATTTTTAGGACCTCCGATTCGTTAGCCGGTTATTGCAATGTTGACAAGAAATTGCACCAGTGGCCTACTTTTTGTGTAACTTCGTGCTGGACATGATAAAGCATCTGTTCCCTAGCAGTTGGTGATGAAATTTGACTTACATCCATGAGTTGCATGTTCACGCTGCATTAGCCTATTATTGCAGCGCCCTCCCCTTTTGAGCCTGTTCAGCATGTTTTTGGTGGTTTGAAGCTGTCGCAGCCTTAGTGACACTCACCCCATGCCTTGTGACCCCTTGTTGCATATTTGTAGAGACTCTGCCCCATGCCCGATGCATTACCGAGCCCTTGTTACTGCAGGCCTTCAATACGGACCTCCATGTACTCTGGTTCCTGCTATGTATTGGTTCCCTGGTGGCTTTGCGGCATGTACATCCATTCCATGTTTTCTTGTGATAGGGCATTTGTGTGTGTTGGAATGTGTCGACCCTAGTAGGTGCTTAAGCTGCTTAATATAGGTGTCGTGCCTCTAGCACCTACTTGTTGATGACTTCACTGGACCGGGCTTGACTTGGAGTTGTGAGTGCTTGTGCAAAAATGTCATGCCCTTATGTGGTTAGACAAGCTAAGAACCCTAGAGTTATAGGTTGACAAGAAATTGTGCCCTAGCTTAGGTTAGACCTATCTAATATATTTACAATATACGACACTTGGCTTATGGTAAAGCGTTGAAGAACCAAAGCGGCATACCTTGATGCGGACACCGGAAGTTGAATTTGCGATGTCGTGGCGAGAACCGATTGTGCAAGGTCCTTGAGTGCCATCCTTGTATCCTTGATAATATCAAGCTCTGCTGGCTCTTGGACCCTTGCGTTACATCGTGGTAAGACAGGTTCTTGTGTGTCTACCCCCTTTGCGGAAGCAGGTTCTTGTGTCACTGTCTTTGTTCTCTTTTGCTGTGTTCCCTTGTTGAAGCTATTGGTTTTTGCTAAGGCAGGTTCTTGTGTGACTACCTTAGGTTTGATCACCCATGTGGTTGGTGATGATTTTGGCAAAACGGTCATGGACGTTGATGTTGAAGGATTATTAGTGACATCCACAATCTCGCCCTTGCCTTTATTCTTACGAGTAGGTTCTTGTGTAACTACCTGTTGGTTGACTTTTGGTGTTACCTTTCTCTAGGTAGGTTCTTGTGGTACTGCTCTCTTGGGTGATGTACGCGTTGGTGGCGGTGGGCTCGATGTCTTCATGGTACTTTTATCCTTACGAACCCACACCATGTACATCCTTGCTGTCGTCTTTGGCTTCTGTCTGCTTTGTCGTGGATCGCTCGTGACAGCCATATTCGTGTGTTGCCTTGGTAATAACCTTGGCTTTTCAGTAATGTTACGGGTATCCACCTTTGAACGTTCTTTTGTCGAGGTTGACTTCTCTTCGCTCGTTGTCGTCGGGGTTTGGAGGATGAGGGAAATGCGGGTTCTTGCTGGCGAGGTTGACGTGGCACCCATACATTTCTTTCTCCCTTTTTAAGTTGTTGAGCTTGGAGAACATGCTTGGGAATCCACCTTGTCACTGTAGGGGTTTGTGTCTTTTTTTGTGTACAAGGCTTTTGTTGAGTGCGTGCATGTGCTGGTTGAGGCTGTGCCTTGGAGGTGGTTGGTGCAGTGCATGGAGGATGAGAGATAATTGTGGGTGGGGTGGTTTGAGATAGAACAATTTTACCTTTACCCTTCTTCACTTGTGAATCCTTCGTTGGCTTTGGAGGTGACATCGACGTCTCCCCTTATAACAAGGGTACTTGAGCGACATCACCCTTGTACACCATGTTGACCTGTTGCTTATGCCAATAAATTTGACAGTTAGTTAAAAAACACCACGTACGTCCCAGGACCACGTGCTCCTCCATAGTACCTGCAGGCATGACATAAAAGCATACCTGCAAAACATGTTTAGCAATGAGCACATCCAATGTTACATGTCCTAAGGGGTTCATGTGTGTTCCATTGATTGCTCTAACTATTGTGTTGGATGGAGCCATACTTCCCTTGGGCAAGGTTTGCCAAGCCTCGAATGATATAAAATTATGGCTTGCCCCTGGGTCCACTGAGGATTCCATACCGAATGTGGATTCATTGGTAGTTTTTAATGTTAAGGGGATTCTGGCTGGATCGATTTGTGGTTCATCATCCCCTAACTCTTCGTCCTCAAGAATGCCTTTGTACAAGGTCCTCCTATTGGACTTTCCTTTCCTCTCTCTCTCCTTTGCTCCCTGGCAAGCTTGCTTAACACCTTGGATCATGCAGAGTGGGACTATTTTTCCCTCAGAGCCGCTCTCATCCTTTACCATGTGAGTACCTCATTTCTCTAGTATATCAATGGTTGCAAGCAAATGCATCCAATTATGTGAGTACTCCGGCTCAGGTAGAGATGCATACCATGTGTTATCCGCATCACCTCCCTCTATTTTCTCATTAGCCGCTTCAAATTGGTTAAGCATTGTCGTTCTGGCAGTCATCTCTGATTCGACAACTCTAATTCGACAGCAAATAAGTTACCACCTAGTGGACGAGATTTCCATGTTGTCAAGTCCACTTTCATCACTGAGACATCTTTCCTGAGGTAGAGCGTGTTAGATGACCAATCATGCACTACTCCTGCCATCCTCAAGAATGGTCTCCCTAAGATGATGTCATAAGATTCAGTTGGATTCTTGAAGTCCATCACTACAAACCAAACATGATAGGTGATGCCAAAGGTCTTCACCTTTAAGTCCTTCACCACCCCCATGGGCCTTGTAGTGGTACCATCTACCAACTTGACTACCAACAAGGTTCGTGCCATATGCGGGCTTCCCCATTTTTCCCAACATTGCTTCGTCATGATGCTCACTCCGGCACCACCATCTAGGATGGCTTCCACCTTCCTATGATGATATGCTATCGGAATGATTGCATCAGAGTCATCGCTCTCAAATTATTGGCCTAGCTTATTGATAGGCACCATTGGCATGTCATCTTCCAAGCTTGACTCTTCTTTCACCCATTTCTCCTCGTGAGCTTCAGTCATTGAATCGAGGTTTCCGTTCATCCAATCTGATAAGTCATGCCATAATGTTGGGTTTCCCCTTAGCAATGAATCAATCGGCATTTTGACTTCCATGGATAGGAATGCAGCAAGTCCTGCGACATACCTTGGTCCATTCGGCATCGTAACGCCCTCAGACTGTCTTTCCAAATTATCATGAGGGTTATTAAGGCCCTCCTGTCTTAACCTTTCTATGACTGGATCCTCTTCAAACATAAGATCCATAAGCAGAGGTTCATCCATTGACACTCGGTCTTCGTTCATCTCTGCTATTGTGGATGGTACTTTGACTTGTGCTCTTGGTGTTGGGTACACTTGATGTTTTGGGAATTCTGTGCTAGCCAGCATCTTGGGTTCTCCCCTCGTGGTCTGACATTCTTCAACCAGAGCCTTGGCCTTCACCAAATTCTCCTTTTCCTGAATAGGATTTGGATACTCGTGAAAACCACTTGGTGTATTTGGTCTTGGCTCTCTGGTTTCTTTTTCGTTTTTCTGACCTCCCTCTCCATTAGCTCCTTTGCTAGATTTGCTCTTCGAGCTTTCAGAGGTTGCTACAGTGGCCGTGTCCTCATCGGAACCACTTTGCACTATCACTTTGTCCTTCCCCTTACCCACCTTGATAGGTTGCTTCTTCGTTGGGTTGTTCTGGGGCTTTGGACTCTGTGACGTTCCAGCATGACCTTCCTTTTCCCTTCTACGCAACTCTCGCGTAAATGCCTTAGCTTGTAAGCAAGTAATCGCGTTTAAGGACACCTGAGCAATATGCCCGCGCTCAATCCCTAGCAAGTTAAGACTTGTTGTTCTTGGGTTTGAAGTTTCCGTTGGTGCTCTTCTCATTGAACAGTCCTTATACAAGTGGTCAATTCCACACCCAAAGCACAATGGAACATTGGCAGCAACTATGGTTGTCACTGGGGGTGCGTTGTTGTGCCTATATGGACAATCTTTATAAAAATGAGGTCCCGCACATCCATAGCATTGGACTGGCTGTCTTGCTTGCACTTTCTGTGGGCACTCATTGGCCTTATGTGGTCCATTACATTTATAGCATTGGATTGGGGGTTTCGTGCTTGTGTTGTTCATATCCCTAGCCCTTGGATTTACTGGCATTGTTTGATAAATTGGGATATGTTGATCACCCTGAACAACATAATGACTGAGATAACTAACATACTCGTCATCCTCTAGCGTGGATATCGGTTGTTCAACATATGTCTCAGTGATCCGTGACTCTATTTCACTCCAACCTTGGGACATGTCTTCCACCATTACTTGATTCATTGGCGTGATTCTAGGCGGAGGTGGTTGAGGTCCTAGGATGGGCGGCGGTAATGGCACGTGTTGAGTTGGATATGGAGTTGGCCTAACGTTACTAGCTCCTTGAATAAATTGATTCGATTGCAACGGTGGAGCAGGTAAAGCTAGCTGTTGCGGTCTTGGTTGATATGTCTGCGTTTGTGCTTGCGGCAACATTCTAGGGTATCTACACTGAGCAGTCTCATGATTTCCCCATCGGTTGCAGTGTCCACACCACAACACTGGTGGTCTTGCTCTTAATCTTGGGCATTCGTTGGAAGGATGATTCCCCGAGCAAACACTGCACCATACCATATCTCTCCTTGGATACACGTGCGCATTTCCTTGTGTGTCTCGATGAGCTACGTTCTTAGATTGTGGATTCAGCCTTGCGACTATCAAGTCTGCAAGCTCATTTATGTTCAGGTCCTTGGCTTCCTTGGATTGCTCCTTAGAAACCCTGGACGAACTCGCGTCAAGATCTCTGGGTCCCACAAGTGAGGGTATAGATGTGGCAATGGCTTTGTCTCCCTCTCTCATGTTATCCCCTAGTCTGATCGCTTCCTTACTACATGTTTCGAAAGATGTGATGTTCAATACTGTTAACTGATCATGCAGTTTCAAACTTCTTAACCCCAATAAAAATCGAGGTAAACGTTGTTCGTCGCTGAGCCTTTCATGAGGCTCACACCTTGCGTTCAAGTGTTTGATTTTGGCAATATAGTCCCGCAAGGAATCCTTGCCCTGTTTCACTTGATTGAGCTGGTTTACAGGGCTCCACTTTGGACCTTTTGGAGAATACTCTAAAATGAACGACCTTTTAAGTGTTTCCCACGTATCCTTCTCCTCTTCCTTAAGCACTCGATACCATGCGCCTGCCTTGCCATCCAATTGGATTCCAAAGGCTCCAATCTTGTCGCCATCGAAGACATCTCCAAAGGCTGCACAAATTTGCTCAAAGCGTTCAACGTATGTGATTGGATCTCCTTCCCCATGGAATTTCGTTATCAGTTTAGCAATGGCTATGGATCTATTCCTAGACCCATGATGATCTCTAGCTGCAGGGAATGCAGCTGGCACTGTCGCCCCCCTTCCTATGGCCTGCACTAAGGTTCTCAGTGCATCATCCGATAAGACTGTCTGATGAATAGGAGGTGGCTGTTGAGTTGGCACCTGTGGTGGATTTGGATATGGAAAAGTTGGTGGCGGATTGTAGGCTTGTTGCGGTCTTGGATATTGCCCCATGTGAGGATCCACAAAATAAGATGGGCTAGGTGTTTCCCATGGCGGATTCACCGTTGGGCGTGCTTGTGCAAACGTTGGTCCTACCGACACTGGGTTAAACCTCGGTGCCAGCCCTAGGTAAGCCATTGTCGTGACTGGTGGTCGTGCCATTGGAGGTCTTTCTTAAAAGTACGGCACAGGTCTTGGTGGTTGAGGCATACGTTGAGCAACTGCCTCTCTCGGTTGTGGGCTCACATACGATCTATAGCTTCCCTGAGGATCGGATGGTTCTGCCTCTGAATCAAATCGGAACACTGGTCCACCTTCAGCTTGTGAGTTCTGAGTTTGTAGATCGGTGTCATCACCCTCGTTGTGTGTTCTGTGACAGCAAGAATCCCTGAAGTCACCGGGTTATTGCGAGCTAACAAATTCACATCTTCCATGTTCTCTACCTGTTGAGCTCGTGGATCGAACCTTCCAAAGAAATTTGATATTCCCTCATATGTTCTACTGGAGGTCGATTGAGTAGGGGACTGAGTCCCTGTATTCTGAGCAATGGAGACTTGAATTTCATTCTGGTTAGACATATTGTCGTCCATGCTCATGGTCTCGTCTGTGCTTGAGTCAATTTCAATTAATGGTCCTAGCATAGAGGATGCACTATTCAACGAAGATCTCTCTCTTGCAATTAGACTCAAGCCTAGAATAGCCTCTAAGTCCACATGTGAAACACTATCTTCGGGAACAACTTGAGGTCCTACAGTGCGACCAGACGTGCGACCAGACCTAAGGTGCATGTATTAAGTTGAGAGTCAGGTTGGAATTGAGTTCAGGCTGACAAGTGTGCACTGTCAGGGTCAAAATATGCAGTTTGGGTGAAAACAGCTAATGCAACGCCCTGTTAATGCAGTGCCTGGGTAGCAATGCAGCGTGGACTTATTGCAGTGCCAGCAATGCAGCACTTACAGCTAATGCAGCGTCAAGAATTATTGCAGCGTCCAGTGCTATTGCAGCACCTGACCTTAATGCAGCGTCCTGTGACTTAGACTCAGATTGATCTTCCTAATTGGATTTTCACTCTGATCACTTTGTATATTCACTTTCACACTCAAGCAATTGTCAGATCAAGATGACACGCTGCAACAAATTAATGCAGCGCCGGTGCAATAATCACTCTGACAGGTGGGTGATTGATTAAATGTGGTGTCAGAAAGATTCTCCTAATTTTGGAAAAGTCAACTTGGATTAATGCAGCGCCATCAAATTAATGCAGTGCCGTCGGATTAATGCAGCGTATTAAATTTTGACAACCTGGGCATTAAATTTCTGACAGTACAACTGTCAGTTACTGTTGGGACCCTAATGCAGTGTTGACATGCTAATGCAGTGCCCTAGAACGTTAATGCACTGCCCTAGAACCCGACCACAACTTTAGCTTTTTGGCTCATATTTTTTAGTTTTTCTGTGACTGTTTTTTGTGCACTGTGGTCTGTGAGTGCTCTACTAACTATGTGCAACAATAAAACATGAAAACTAACAACAAAATAACTCGAAATGAAGGAGAAGTGTTTTTGACCCCACAAGTCTCTCTTCGGCTGAAACTAACCCAAAAGCTGACTGTGATAGGTCGTTTTTGATCTATTCGGACTACTTAACACAGATCTAAACTCGAAAACACGAAAAGAAACAACTACGAATCTCGTTTTCTACTTTTCAGCCCCCTGGCCACTACACCATTCCCTACGCACCTCTACAACCATCTAATGGTTTGAAAAGGGTAAAACAAGGAAAACAACAACTAGAACCAAGCAAGTTGCCTACCTCCCCGGTAGCAGTGCCAAAATGTTGTTAAGCCACCTGGCGGTGACTTCACGTGTCGTGGGGAATCTTGCAACAAGCCGCTCATGAGTGCTCAATCTCCGAGCAATGTCCCTTTGGGAGCTGGTCCAAGCAGTCGTGGCGATGCTGTCACTGGCACCGTCCTCGGATCCTTCCTCTAGCTGCCACTCGATCGTAAGGGGGGAGAGAAGAGAAGTAGAGAGGGGAAAGAAGCGAGCGTGGTGAAAGGGCAATCGATCGTGGGAGTGGAAGCAATGGAGAAGCAAAGGAAGTAGAGACAATGCACCACACGAATGAAGGAAACACTGTCTTGTATTCCAAAGCTTCAACAAAGGAGAATGAAGACCAAGTCAACCTCTTGGCCTTATATACATGTACCTTTTAAAGGGAGGTTCAACCCTAAAATGGCCTTAAGCCCTTATTTCCCTATTCTATTGGCCCACGGCCTATAATGAATGTATTTACAAATGAATGGAATAATCATATGAGTAGGCTATGCTACTTGCATAACAGTACCTAGCTTGGCTGTTCACTGCAGCCGGGCTAATGGGGCCAACAAAGTCAATTCCCCATTTTTCAAATGGTTGGGTTGCTAGGTTTATGGACAGCGGCATCCTGTCCCAATTTTGTGGTTTAGTTGCTCTTTGGTAGGGGTCACACCTTTTAACAAACTCCACGGCATTGCTAAATAGAGTAGGCCACCAAAGGCCTGCTTGAAGTACCTTTCGTGTTGTGGTTTCTAGTGCAAAGTATCCTCCTGCTATTCCTGAGTGAGGTTTATCTAAGATGAGAATGAACTCATCTTCCCTTACATACCTGCGCAACACTCCATCTTTTCCCTGCTTATATAGTTGGCCTGCAATCAGTTGATAAGGCGCAGCGTCCCTAATCAACCTTCTTGCTTTAGCCATATCCACGGGTGTGTTGGTGGGTAACCCATTGGTCAGATAATGGCATATTTCTTCTCCCACTCTGGGACTAAATCTACTAGAAACAAGGGTGCATCTGGTAGATCGTCGTCCACACCTGTTGGCTTTTCTCCATTGGGGATCCGTGACATATGATCGGCAAGAACATGTGTTCTCCCCTTTCTGACTGCAACCGTGAAATCAAACTCCATCAAGATCAGCAGCCATCGCGTGATCCTTCCCGTCATGCAGGGTTTGTTTACCAAGTACAAAAGTGCTTGGTGATCCACAAAGAATATAAATTTTTTTGCCAATAGGTAATGCCTGAATTTCTTCACCGCATATACCATTGACAAACCCTCCCTTTCCGTTGTGGTGTAGTTTTTTTCTACATCGTTCAACTGGCGACTTGCGAAATAAATGGGATGATCCAGTTTATGCTCGTCGGGTTGAGCTAGCACACATCCTATTGTGAAATTTGATGCATCGATGTGAACATGGAATATCAAATCCTAGTTCGGTGCACGTAGGATTGGTGCTGATGCTAAAGCTCTTTTCAAGGCATCATATGCCTTTTGACATTCATCTGTCCAAGTGAAATCAATTAACAACCGGTACAATGGCCGAGCTATGTCCACGTACATGTAGATAAATCGTCGATAGTACCCAGTGTGCCCCATGAATCGTTCGACAACTTTAAAATTCGTTGGTGGGGGTAATTCCAAGATCAACTTGATCTTATTAAAGTCTGTGGAAATTCCATTCCTGGACACCACATGACCTAGGATTACACCATGTTTAACCCAGAATTGGCATTTAAGTGGGTTCAGTGAAATCCTATACAATCTGCAACGATCAAAGACCATTCGTAGGTAACTCAAATGATCCCGCCTTCTCGAGTAAATGCATAAGTCATCTAAAAAGATTTCCAACCAAATCCGCAAGTACTCCTTGAAGGCCATGCTTATCAGTCGTTGAAACGTTGCTAGGGCATTCGTTAATCCAAATGGCATCTTCCGATATGCGAATACACCCCAAAATTGGCATTTAAGTGGGTTTAGTGAAATCCTATACAAGCTGCAACGATCAAAGACCATTCGTAGGTAATTCAAATGATCCTGCCTTCTTGAGTAAATGCATAAGTCATCTAAAAAGATTTCCAACCAAATCCGTAAGTACTCCTTGAAGGCCGTGCTCATCAGTCGTTGAAATGTTGCTGGGGCATTCGTTAATCCAAATGGCATCTTCCGATATGTGAATACACCCCATGTCGTGGCAAAGGCCGTTTTGTGTTGGTCCTGGGGATCAATGGACACTTGGTTGTATCCAGAGAAACCGTCCAGGAAGCTATAAGCCTCATGGCCCACCACTCTCTCGAGCACATGTTCCGTGAATGGTAGAGGGTAATGATCCCTCACTGTAGCTGCATTAACTTTTTTAAGGTCAACACACACCCTTATTTTTCCATTCTTCTTCGTTACAATCATGATGGGGGATACCCATTCCGTATGCTCGATCTCATAAATGAATCCTGTGTCTAGGAGCTTATCAATCTCCTCTTTGACTATCGTTTTGTATTTAGGATTCATGTCATAGGGTTGTTGTTGCACTGGCTTAGCATCATCACGTATAGGTATTGTGTGTTGCACCACTTCTGGCAGCACACCCTTCATGTCCTCGTAAGTCCAGGCAAAACAATCCTTATATTCCTCTAGCAAGGTGATTAGATCACTCTCCTCCTCCTTGCTGAGGTCTACTGACACAAAAACAGGTTTAGGTGTCTCTTCCGGCCCCGCCAGATTGACTTCTTTGACTTTTGCAGGTCCTTCGTAGACTCCATCATTGTACGTGTCAGCTATGCGTTTTGCTTTTTCACAAAGTATGCCCCGGTCTTGAATCATATAAGACTTGAAGTGCCCCAAAACATCCTTGTGATCATTTTCCTCCAGCAATGAAGTTTGCTCTGATAGAGACAGTTGAGACTTCTTACGGCCCATGAGCCTATCCTCCCATGCTGGTTGAGGCAGTGAATCACTTAGTTCATTAGATGAGATCTCAGCCGGTTTCTCAGATTTTCTATTCTTTGGCTTACTTTTCTCACCGCTCTCTTTCTTCTGCTCATGCCTCTCCGAAGACCGTTCTTCGATCTTTAGAGATCCTACTGGAATTAGGATCTCTTCCATCCTCCTCCCCCAATCTTCTGTAAACTCGTGGTCAATAGTGGTTGCTTGGATATCTCTTAACCATTGAAGGTCAGAGTCCACATATGCTACCCCGTCGTCCCCTACTCTTGATGTGGTATAAGGAGTTGGTATTGTGTTTTCTTGCTTAGCATGTTATTGATTTGGCTCTGATGGTAATGCCCTGCTAAGCTTCCTATCGTTCCCTGCCAGATTGATCATGCGGAGTGGGACTATTGTTCCCTCAGAAACGCTCTCATCCTTTACCATGTGAGTACCTCGCTTTTCTGGTATATCAATGGTTGCAAGCAAATGCATCCAGTTATGTGAGTACGGTTCAGGTAGAGATGCATACCATGTGATCCGCATCACCTCCCTTTATTTTCTCATTAGCCGCTTCAAATTGGTTAAGAGTTGTCGTTATGGCGATCGTCAGCGAATAAGTTGCCGCCTAGTGGATGAGATTTCCACGTTATTAAGTCCACTTTCGTCACTGCGACATCTTTCTTGAGGTAGAGCATGTTAGATGACCAATCATGCACTACTCCTGCCGTCCTCAAGAATGGTCTCCCTAAGATGATGTCATATGAGTCAGTTGGATTCTTGAAGTCCATCACTACGAACCAAACATGATAGGTGATGCCAAAGGTTTTCACTTTTAAGTCCTTCACCACCCCCACGGGCCTTGTAGTGGTACCATCTGCCAACTTGACTACCAACGAGGTTCGTTCCATATGCGGGCTTCCCCATTTTTCCCAACATTGTTTTGTCATGATGCTCACTCCGGCACCACCATCCAGGATGGCTTCCACCTTCCTATGATGATATGCTATCGGAATGATTGCATTAGAGTCATCGCTCTCAAAATATTGGCCTAGCTTATTGATAGGCACCATTGGCATGTCATCTTCCAAGCTCGACTCTTCTTTCACCCATTTCTCCTCGTGAGCTTCAGTCATTGAATCGAGGTTTCCGTTCATCCAATCTAATAACTCATACCATAATGTTGGGTTTCCCCTTAGCAATGAAGCAATCAGCATCTTGACTTCCATGGATAGGAATGCAGCAATCCTGCAACATCCCTCGATCCATTCGGCATCGTAACGCCATCAGACTGTCTTTCCAAGTTATCATGAGGGTTGTTGAGGCCCTTCTGTCTTAACCTTTCTATGACTGGATCCTCTTCAAACATACGATCCATAAGCAGATGTTCATCCATTAACACTCGGTCTTCGTTCATCTCTGCTATTGTGGATGGTACTTTGACTTGTGCTCTGGGTGTTGGGTACACTTGATGTTTTGGGAATTCTGTGCCAGCCAGCATCTTGGGTTCCCCCCTCGTGGTCTGACATTCTTCAACTAGAGCCTTGGCCTTCACCAAGTTCTCCTTTTCCTGAATAGGATTTGGATACTCGTGAAAACCACTTGGTGTATTTGGTCTTGGCTTTCTGGCTTCTTTTTCGTTTTTTTGACCTCCCTCTCCATTACCTCCTTTGCTAGATTTGCTCTTTGAGCTTTCAGAGGTTGCTACTGTGGCTGTGTCATCATCGGAACCACTTTGCACTCTCACTTTGTCCTTCCGCTTACCCACTTTGATCGGTTGCTTTTTCATTGGGTTGTTCTGGGGCTTCGAACTGTGTGATGTTCCAGCGTGACCTTCCTTTTCCCTCCTACGCAACTCTCACGTAAATGCCTTAGCTTGTAAGCGAGTAATGGCATTTAAGGACACTTGAGCAATATGCCCGCGTTCAATCCCTAGCAAGTTAAGACTTGTCGTTCTTGGGTTTGAAGTCTCAGCAGGTGCTCTTCTCATTGAATAGTCCTTATACAAGTGGTCAATTCCACACCCACTACACAATGGGACATTGGCAGCAACTGTGGGTGTCACTGGTGGTGCATTGTTGTGCCTATATGGACAATCTTTATAAAAATGAGGTCCCGCACATCCATAGCATTGGACTGGTTGTCTTGCTTGCGCTTTCTATGGGCACTCATTGGCCTTATGTGGTCCATTACATTTATAGCATTGGATGGGGGTTTTGTGCTTTTGTTGTTCATATCCCTAGCCCTTGGATTTACTAGCATTGTTTGATAAACAGGGATATGTTGATCACCCTGAACAACATAATGACTGAGATAACTAACATACTCGTCATCCTCTGGCATGGTTATTGGTTGTTCAGCATATGTCTCGGTGATCCGTGACTCTATTTCTCTCCATCCCTGGGCCATGTCTTCCACCATCACTTGATTCATAGGTGTGATTCTTGGTGGAGGTGGTTGAGATCCTAGGATGGGCGGCGGTAATGACACGTGTTGAGTTGGATATGGTGTTGGCCTAACATTACTAGCTCCTTGAATAAATTGATTCGATTGCAACAGTGGAGCAGGTAAAGCTAGCTGTTGCGGTCTTGGTTGATATGTCTGTGTTTGTGCTTGCGGCAACAATCTGGGGTATCTACACTGAGCTGTTTCATGATTTCCCCATCGGTTGCAGTGCCCACACCACAACACTGGTGTCTTGCTCTCAATCTTGAGCATTCATTGGAGGGATGATTTCCCGAGCAAACACTGCACCATACCATATCTCTCCTTGGGTATAGGTGCGCATTCCCTTGTGTGTCTCGATGAGCTGCGTTCTTAGATTGTGGATTCAGCCTTGCGATTATCAAGTCTGCAAGCTCATCGATGTTCAGGTCCTTGGCTTCCTTGGATTGCTCCTTAGAAACCCTGGATGAACTCGCATCAGAATATCTAGGTCCCACAAGTGAGGGTACAGATGTGGCAATGGCTTTGTCTCCCTCCCTCATGTTATCCCCGAGTCTGATCGCTTCCTTACTGCATGTTTCAGAAGATGTGATGTTCAATACCGTTAACTGATCATGCAGTTTCGAACTTCAACCACCCCAATAAGAATCAAGGTAAAAGTTGTTCGTCGCTGAGCCTTTCATGAGGCTCACACCTTGTGTTCAAGTGTTTGATTTTGGCAATATAGTCCCGCAAGGAATCTTTGCCCTGTTTCACTTGGTTGAGCTGATTTATAGGGCTCCACTTCGGACCTTTTGGAGAATACTCCAAAATGAATGACCCTCTAAGTGTTTCCCACGTATCCTTCTCCTCTTCCTTAAGCGCTCGATACCACATGCCTGCCTTGCCATCCAATTGGATTCCAAAGGCTCCAATCTTGTCGCCATCGGCGACATCTCCAAAGGCTGCACAAATTTGCTCAAAGCATTCAACGTAGGTGATTGGATCTCCTTCCCCATGGAATTTCGTTATTAGTTTAGCAATGGCTATGGATCTATTTCTAGACCCATGATGATCTCTAGCTGCAGGGAATGCAGCTGGCACTGTCACCCCCCTTCCTATGGCTTGCACTAAGGTTCTCAGTGCATCATCCGTCAAGACTATCTGATGAATAGGAGGTGGCTGTTGAGTTGGCATCTGTGGTGGGTTTGGATATGGAAAAGTCAGTGGCGGGTTGTAGGCTTGTTGGGTTGGGACCGGCGGTCTTGGATATTGCCCCATGTGAGGATCCACAAAATAAGATGACGTATTTGGTACTTCCCATGGTGGATTCACTGTTGGGCGTGCTTGTGCAAACGTTGGTCCTACCGACACTGGGTTGAACCTTGGTGCCGGCCCTGGGTAAGCCATTGTCGTGACTGGTGGTCATGCCATTGGAGGTCTTTCTTGAAAGTATGGCACAGGTCTTGGTGGTTGAGGCATACATTGAGCAACTGCCTCTCTCGGTTGTGGACTCACATACGATCTATAGCTTCCCTGAGGATCAGATGGTCCTGCTTCCGAATCAAACCGGAACACTGGTCCACCTTCAGCTTGTAAGTTTTGGGTTTGTAGATCATATGCAGAGGGTGGTGTCATCACCCTCATCGTGTGTTCTATGATAGCACGAATCCCTAAAGTCACTGGGTTGTTGCGAGCTAACAAATTCACATCTTCCATGTTCTCTGCCTGTTGAGCTCGTGGGTCGAACCTTCGAAAGAAATTTGATATTCCCTCATATATTCTATTGGAGGTCGATTGAGTAGGGGACTGAGTCCCTGTATTCTGAGCAATGGAGACTTGAATCTCGTTCTGGTTAGACATATTGTCGTCCATGCTCATGGTCTCGTCTGTGCTTGAGTCAATTTCAAATAATGGTCCTAGCACAGAGGATGCACTATTCAACAAAGATCTCTCTCTTTGTGATTAGACTCGAGCCTAGAATAGCCTCTAAGTCCACATGTGAAACACTATCTTCGGGAACAACTTCAGGTCCTACAATGCGACCGAACCTAAGGTGCATATATTAAATCGAGAGTTGGGTTGGATTTGAGTTCAGGCTGACAAGTGTGCACTGTCAGGGTCAAGCTGTGCAATTTGGGTCAAGCGGGGACAGTGAGGTGGGAGAAGTAGGTGGTCAACAGGAAAGGTCAGCGGCGGCGCTGACCTTTCCTGTTGACCACCTACTTCTCCCACCTCACTGTCCCCGCTGGTGCCTTACCTCACTCCCGCCGATCCACCATTGCCACCTCCTCAGTGGCGTTGACCGGCCTTCTTCTCACCCAACGTCGGTGCCACCTTCATTCTCTCACTTTCCCTCTCTTTTGCTCTTACCACCCTCACACCTTTCTCTCTCCGCTCACTCACTCACACACTCACATATAATAATAATAAAAAACACCACACACATACACACCCACACTCATATACACGACCCCTTTCACACACACACACACACCCTCCACTCACACACCACCACACACATGCACTCACACCTTCCTTCTTGCAGGCATGATCACTTCCACTCATGCACACACGCTTGCCTAAACGCACATGCACCCACTCACACCTACCTTCGCACAAGGGCACATGCTCTCAATAAAGAATATAAAAACAAAGCCTTCCTATGACCAAAACAAAGATTTGCTAGAGGGGACAATTCGGGCCTTTTTTTGGCCCCAAACCAATCAAAAGGTTAAAAGTACATAAACGGACGTTTTTCCCAAATAAAATTCAAATGGTCTATGATTTCTTCATTGACCCTGTGCTCAAGGAGTTTTGCAAGCGTCTTCAAGTGTACTGAGAATTGTACGGTTGGTGATTTTTGCAAGCAGATTTATTTGGCATATGTACAATTATGTGAATCTTGTGCAACTTCATGTGGTTGTAACTTTTTGTGTGTAAGTCGGATTGAGGTGCTACAAAAGATAGTGTAGTTTTCAGAGAACATTTCGACGGTGCAATTCATTATTGCAAGAATTATTTTTGTGGATTGTTTAGTGTATTGTGGGATCTCTTTGGATGTAAAAACGTTACTTGGGATTATGTAAAAATGACTTCTCGGGAGCCCCCATCCCAGTTCGGGCTTTGCAAACCGAAACAAGCCTTGTTTGGGTCGATTTCACCATAGAGGATCAAAGAATTAGGGAACTTGCCCTTCATAAAAGTTGTAGGCCTGGGAAAGCGCAACAACTTTGCTCTTATGAAAATTTTACAGTTTTTTGTTTTGGAGGGTGAAAATGGGACCACAAAACTACAAATTATGTAAAAAGGACGTCCCGGGAGGTCCCCCATCCCAGTTTGTTCTCTACCAGGAGCACTTAACCATCTTGTGCTTGAGAATCCCTTAACACTCCAATGATCCATAGGTTCTACATGATTGATATGCATTTGAAAGAGGTCTTCCCCCCCTCCCTCTCAGATCCACTTTACTCACAAAATTTTGACCAAGGAAAATTGCATATCCGTGAGTGGATCTCTTGGTCTATTTGATCTCCTACATAGTCACTCTCATAGTATCCATGCAACCTTGGATGACTTCCTTTGTATTCTATTCCAAACTGTCTTGTACCTTTGATATATCTCAAGACCCTCCTGGCTACATTCCAATGAGACTATTTTTAATTTTCCATAAACCGTGCAAAGTGAAGTAAGTGCACAACAAATATCTGTTCTTGTGATAGTCAGATCTATAAGAGATACGATGAGTTGCCGATAGTACTTGTCATTTCCTATAGGCTTTCCTAGAACATCACCAGCCGCCAAGTCATATTTTCCAAGCGCAAAAATAGCTTGCTCAAGAAAGCTTGCGAATTGTCCGTCCTGTGCGACGCTGATGTAGCTGCCATTATCTTCTCGACCACTGGGAGGCTTTACGAGTACTCCAGCTCCAGCCTGCCAAATCACTCATATTTGAACCAAATCCCACGCATTTTCCCTCTTCCCCCTCTTTCTTTGCTCCCTCCTGCTCTAGTGCTATAGCTCCTCTCCCGAGTGGTTGCTGCCAATCGAAATAGGTCTATGCACCCCTACATCTCTGGCTGCACCTCCAAAATGGAGGGTGCATTTATGAGCACTAATGGCAATTTGGATGCTCTCTTCAATACTTTTACGTGCACAAAAGTCATGCACAACCATCCGTGCTCATTTGCGTGCGTGTGGACTTGACATAAATGTAGTATTGATATGCCCAACTCTCTAGGTATAGCATGTTTGAGAAACATGATTCTCATTCATTAATACTTGCAAAGAAAGTACAATATTCATTTTAAGTGCTCCATAACATTATATGGTACACCCACTAAATATAATTTATTAATCCTTGTGCTTCTTGTTGTATCTCATATGTAGATGGATGAATGTGAGATATGTACATAGAAGGTTTGGTTGAATATTTTTGCATATATATCCTCTTTGTGGTTTCATTAAAGAAACAATGCAACTAGGAAAGTTCTAAATCCCTTGGAATACCCCCTATAATGTTTCATATTTGTAGTGGTGTAAGTTCTGTTGGGGTGAGATTTTCCTTCACAACCTTCCTTGGGCCTTCCCTTCCAATCCTTCCTTGGGGCTTCCCTTTTCCAGATGCTCTCCTTGGGCCTTCTCTTCCTTCCTCGTGGTGATGGAATGGGGCACTTGCACGAGCAACAAGCGGGGGCGGCTGGGGCAAATGACATTCAGATGGTGGTGGTTGAGCTTGGAGTGTGTGCGCTTTGCGTCGGGCTGCTTGGACGGAGGCAACGGGCTGCATGGATGGTAGCAGGCTGTGGTGTAGGCAACAAGCACGGGTAGGGGGTCGAAACAGTGTGGGCGACCAATGGTTCAGGCAGCAAGGGTGGGCGGGGGCGAAGGCAGGCGTTACACCAACGTGGTGTGGTTGCTTGCAGCACAAGTGCCTATGCCAGATGCCCTCTTTTTTTAATATTAACGAGGGGTTGCACCGAAGGGGTAGGGGGTGGGTCGGGGGGGGCGTCAGGGGGTGGGGGTAGGGGGGAGCATGGGGTGTGGGGTGTCGGGGGGATAGCGCAGGGGGGTGTTGTGGGGATAGGGGGAGTAAGGATGGGACATTGGGGGGTGGAGGGTAGGGGGGAGTGTCGGGGGGGGGGGGGGGGGGTAGCGGGAGTGGGGGTGGGGTGTCGAGGGTGGGTGTGTCGGGAGGCTGTCAGGGGGGTGGGCGGGACGAAGCGGGCATGGGGGTGCATGGGGGGGTTTGCTGAGGGGGGTGAATTGGGGGAGTTGAGGGGGGTAGGGGGAGTGGGGGATAGGGGGGAGTGCGGAGGGGGACGTCGAGGGGGGAGTGGGGGGTGGGGGCACCAGGGGGGAACAGGCACGGGGGGGTTGAGGGAGGGTGGGCATGGCGAAGTGGTAGGGGGGGTGCATGGGGGGTGTGTTGAGGGGTGTGTGTCGAGGGGTGTTGAGGGGGGTAGGATGACATGTCAGGGGGACGCGTCAAGGGAGTGCGCAAGGGGGGTGGTGCGGCAAGTAGTTATGGGGGGTGCGGCTGGTGCTGCATAGCGAGGGGTTTAGGGTGGGTGGGGTGGGAGAGGTGCAACACGCAAGGTTTTTTATTGAAAAGATGTGTGGAAAGAGGCCGTCGAGGTGGGCCACGGGTGTGGCAGGGGTGGGCCAAGGGGTGGTGCAGCGGAGTGGGGGGGTGGTGTGCGGCAAGGTGGGCCAAGGGAAGCGACAGAGTGAGGAGGGTGGCACAGAGGTGGACACTGGCCCCTATTTTTGGGTGGAAATGATGTGAGTGTGGAAGAGGTTTGAAGATGAGGATGGGGGCGTCGAGTGAGCTCGAGATAGACTAAAATTAGACATAGAAGTGAGCAGTAGAGTATAGGCTGACGATCTTTATCATGCCATAACTTTTGATAAGGAGGTTGGATGACCGAGCTGTAAAAACATAAAACGCTCATTTTTTTTAGATCTATGCGATTGCGACCTCTCCAGCCAGATTTGATGAGGTTTTGGTGACTACAGTAGCTTTATTCAAAATCGCAAGTCAGCAAATGCACTCAATCATTGGTGGATCCTCTAATCTTCTAAGATCATACTAGGTTCGGGCCACGGGGCTAGCACAACCTCTTGTGGTTCTTCATGTTTGTATGTGACTCACACCCATTCAAGTGGTCTACTTAAGGATAGCAAGGTATTGACTGGTAGTTGCCCGAGTAGCACAACAATATTGAGCATCATGAAATAGGATGGGTCATCTTGCAAATGAGGGATGGGGGCACTTGGGCCAGCTACCTCTAGGTGTTGTGGGGGAGAATTGAACCTTGTAACCTTAGAGAGTTCTTGTGTGGCCTCCATGGTTGAGGAGCATGGTAGGGTGATGGCGAGTGTGGTCCGATTGAGAGGTCTCGACAGTGTGAAGGCATCAAGTCCAATAGGTGGCGTCCTCGGGACATGTCTAGTTTAGCGGTGCTTTGGCCCTTCCATGCAGGTTCTTGTGGGGCTGCTTGAATGGGGGTTGGCATAATGGCAGGAGTAGGTTCTTGTGGGGCTAGCCTTGCTGGATTTGTAGTGAGGATGGAAGTTGAGATAGTTGACTTGGAAACATATGTTTTGGGTTGCCATTCCATCCTTGGAGCCCTGTATATATTGGTGGCGTGAGGTTGTTAGACTGCCTCCGATTCTGGGAGGTTCTTTTGTTTCCCCCTTGATCGTCAGACCGATGTCATTGATTGTGTACCTTGGGTACCCATATGAGCATATTTCCTGTCAAGTAACCTTGGGCTTGTAAGAGAGAGGTGGAAATCCATCATGGATGCCTTAGCGTGCAAGCTGCCGTCTTGCGATGATAGTTTTTTCCTCTTATGTGATCAAAATCTGAGGATCTAGATGAGGAGTAAAGGGGATGCAACACAATGAATACATAAAGCCATCCACCCAATTTTTTATTCATGAAGTTTGCCTCTTTATAGGTTGATTACACGCTCTCATAGAGCATCTTAGATCCACAATTCTCTCCTAAAATTACTCCACTAATTTCTCTCTTACATTCTCTCAATCAACCATGTGATTCTTCCTCTAATTGCTCAATCACCCATGTGGCTCTACCACTTGACATCATCTCTTATGTCATCCAAGATTCTCCTCTTACATCATTCTGTATGCATACTTGGCACACTTGTGCTTACACACCCACAACTAGTGTCATGCATGTGACCTTGCTTCGTCTTCATGCTTGCTATTGGAGCTTACCTTTCAACACCCTCCCTTAAGCTACAATAGGAGGATTACTATGGTATAGTGACTCCCCTTTTTCTCTTGTGCTCTTTGACACCATCATTCTCAACACCCCCCCTTGGTGCCAGATTCCCAGGCTACTTCAAGGTGGTAGGGTGTGAGTTACAATTTTGATCTTTCTTCTTTTATCCCCCCTTACTTCTAACTTGGCTGGGTGACTCAGAGGCTCTTTTTAGCTTGGTCACTCTCTAGCTCAGAGGCTACTTTAGGAGGCTTTCTTGACATTCACTTCCCCCTAGGTACATGTACTCTTAGGTGGTAGAAGTGTTTTTTCATGGATTGATCTTGGCCTACTCATTTGGTGGCCTTACATAAACCTTTTGATTCATAAGTCATCACACCATCATCGTGATGCAAAAATGTACATGGCACTTCGTGAATGCTTCATAAAACACCTTCATGTGGGCATTGTTGTTGCCCAAACATTAACTTATCCTTCATTAAAAGCATTTTTTTAAGAAATTATCACTTAGCCTACATCATTGGTGGCTAGAGGTGACATGCAATTCATCAATTTCATCCTTCATCAAGGATGCCTTCATTTTAGATCATAACCAAGGTAGAGTACCCATCATCACCATTTCTTGTTCACCACAAAGATTATCACAAGGAAACGTGGAAAACCCTTTATAAACATAGGGTTGTAGAAGGAGCTTCAAAAGGTAAAATTTCCCCACAAACTTGTTACTTCTATCACAAAGAATACTTTTCTCTTTACCACAAAGCATTCACAAAATTTCTATCATCAAGATGTCACCAAGTGAAAAGACCATATTATACATAGAAATGCGCTTCTGCTACTGCCACCACATCCTTGAGCATCAGTTTGTTGAGTTGTGCTAAGGCTTGAGATTTCACACAACGTCCTTCAATGAACTTTCACAGGGAGTACCTTCATTGCCATTTAGAATAGATCCTATTTTTGAAATGTTGCTCTCAACCAGGGATATGTACCGAATAGTGATAGCTATTCTCAGTGATTATAGATCACCATGCATCATGACAGTAAGTGAGAAACTACACTGGTTAATGGATTTCATCTCTCAAGAAACCCTTTTGGTCATGTTCTCGCTCACGGGATTCGCACAAGACTAAGAAGGCTGCTTGTCCACAGAGAACCGAAGTTTGGAATTTTTGTTCTGAAGAATTTCATGCAGTATTCTTCAACAGCTTCATGTGAGTTCTCTCCCTCGCTCAATGCTGTGATTGTAAATAGATACAAAATTTTATCTGATTACAACCTATTGGGGATGGGATGGATGATGACCAAATTCTTCTTGCATGTCAATCGTAACATCTATGCTTTGGTGCTGCGCTCGAAAAAAATGATCGGAAGAGAATATGTGGGAACTCACCAATGCTTGTATCCAATTGTATCCTTAGAACAGCTGGCACTGCAATCTCATCGTCCTTGTTGGATGCTTGTTTTAAGCATCCCTACACTTTAAATCAATGCACTGATCTTGTCCACAACAGGGTTGACTCCCCACAAAATTTTTCTACAAAATAGTCTACCTTTGATGTGTAACAGGTCAACATGCAAAGAAAGCAAATCGTATTTCATGCCAAGTCTTCAGCTTACAATAAGCAATGAACCATTTTCAAAAACTTTTGCCACAAAATCACTATCGGATATAGACCTAACTTCCCACAAAGTATATGCAAAATAGACGTGCCGACAAGAACTTATTACTGCACACAAGCAGATCTCCAAGGAGTCAATACATAGCTTCCTCACACAGAGTTCAAAGTCGATAATTATCTCTTTTTCTCTCTCTGCTCAACACAAGGAGAAACTTGTTCTTCTCACGTAGTAAAGTACCTCTTCTATGAACATGAAGATATTTCTCACTTAGAAATTTACACACATGATGAACAACTACTATTCTCTCTCCCCACCAGCCAGCTTTGATACCATGATCAAAATCTGAGGATCTAGATGAGGAGTAGAGGGGGTGCGACACAATGAATACACAAAGCCATCCATCCAATTTTTTATTCATGAAGTTTTCCTCTTTATAGGCTGATTACAAGCTCTCGTAGAGCATCTTAGATCCACAATTCTCTCCTAAAATTACTCCACTAATTTCTCTCCTACATTCTTTCAATCAACCATGTGATTCTTCCTCTAATTGCTCAATCACACATGTGGCTCTACCACTTGACATCATTTCTTATGTCATCCAAGATTCTCCTCTTATATTATTCTCTATGCATACTTGGCACACTTGTGCTTACACACCCACAACTAGTGTCATGCATGTGACCTTGCTTCATCTTCATCCTCGCTATTGGAGATTACCTTTGAACATTTTGTTGGATCGCTTGTGATGGGACTGTGCCACTATTGGTGGCTATTCATCTTGTGGGCATGTGGGTGACATGCCCTCAAGGTTGCTGAGGGGAACTAGCATAGTGCGATCATGATATTGAACCGTGGCAGTCCTTGCATTAAAATCAATGTTGCACCTAGTAGCTTGCCACCAAGGGCGACCCATGATAATATCTTCCTGCATGGTACCTGCCTTTGCTACAAAAAAGTTGGAGGTGGTTGAGTAGTAATCAAGATAAACATTTGCATACACAACACCTAGCAATTTTGATTGCGTACCATGAATTGATCCGCATAGAAAGGAAGTGGGAAGATTGTGTACCATGCCAAGGCGTTTCCATGCTTCATATGATAGGAGGTTGTGGGTAGCCCCAGAGTCCACTAGTGCTAAGCCATCTGCTTCGTAGTTCTTTGCTTGTAGTTGAATCCAAAGTCGAGCTGGCGAGATGTCGTCCTCATCATCGAAGGATACTACATGTGCTGCATTCATGTGGATAAAGCTCTGACGTGCACAAATATTGAGTTCAATAACCATTTTGGGGGTGCAAGTGCTAGTGAGCTTTTTCTCAAGTTCATTTTGATGGGACTCCATCTTGACCATATAAAGCGGGGTTGAGGAGATTGATGAGGCCATAGAATCTTGTATTGTTAAGAGGACCGGTAGATCAATAGTGGCAAGTACGTGAATCCAATTATGAGCATCTTCCACATCTGGAAGGGGGGCATATTCAGGATGAGGGTGGTTCCTATTAGAGTCAACTAAACAATTAGTACAAATGTTTACTGAGGGGTTTTCATCAGTGGTGGTAGATTCTTCTTTTAAAAGTCCACCAGTCATAGGGTGTACCTTGCCTGTCTTTAGGTTTACTCGAATGGTCTCGTTTTCTTTTCTCAGATAGATACCATTGGTGCACCAATCGTGCACAAGTTGTGAGACTCTCATGAATGGATGACACAAAATATCTCGTATGATCCTTTGCAGTGCTAGAAGTCCATTACTACGAATGTCAATTGATATGAAAATGTGAAGACCTTGATGTGTACATCCTGCATGACTCCTAAGGGTCACGTTGTGTTGCCATCGACGAAGTTGACCACAATGTCTGTGCCCTCGAGCTTGGGTTTACCCCACCTTTTCCAATAGTGTTTGGTCACTATGCTCACTCCCGCACCACCATCAAGGATGGCAGTTGCTTTGTGACTCTCGTATGCTAAGGAAAGAAAGAAAGAAAGAAAATTTATTAAAGTCTTCGAAAAACCGTGAAGGTCTATGAGACTAAAGAGGACCAATACAATGAGCACGGCGGCGGCGGTCTCAAAACGGGCCGGCCAATCGTTTCTCTAAAAAAGATATGAAGGACGATGTGTCTAGTCCTGGTACAAAATATGTATCTCTCTCAATGATACAAAAAATGGAGCAGAAGGGGAAAGGTACAAGGGTATATATGTGTCCGTAGTGATCGTCAGAGGCCAATCATGGAGGGGCCATCAAATGAGAGGCTGAAAAAAACCCTATGATGGATGATTGGCCTCTGACGTCACATGGCCTAGTTGAGCTCGATCGTCGGGGGCGTCGAGTGGCCCTGTGGTGAAGAACAAGAGCGACGGTGACCCCGGTAGGGCGTGCTAAGAGCATAGACGGGATATCACAGGCTCGAATGTGTGAGTCTGTCCGTTGAGGCAGCTGTCGTGGCTCTGGCGCTCCCTCCCATCGGCGTCGTCGGCTAGACTGAGAAGAGGTCTCCTGTGACTGGAAGAAATCAGTGATGGGTCGCTGAGTGTCCTCACGTTGTGTGGGAGGTGCCTGTGGTCATGCCCGAAGAGATGGATCTCGGTGGCGGGTCATCTCATGGAAGAAAGCGGCTAGGCATCGCTGGTCTGGGAAATACAGCATGCGTGAGAGGGAGCTGAACCCGTCGCGGAATAGGCAATGGTACCGGCCTCGAATGGCATAATAAGTAGGCAGATGCGGTCCTCTCGCGGGATACCCTCTGCACGTCCGCTCTCAATCCGTAGTCGATGTAACGAGACTCTAAACTGGCCGAGTGAAATCTGGAGCGCATGCGGTAGGTGAATCTGTGTATAACCCGGGGGCACGATGAAACCCTCCTGTGAGACCTAGAGGTAGTGTCGGCGATAGAAATCGAGCTTCACACGAAGCTCGAGGGGAAACCAAGTCGGCCAGGTATGGAGCTGGAGCAAGTCCTCTCGGATAATCTGGTTGACCTTCTGGTCAGTGGGGGAGATGGGAGATGGTGGAGCATCGAGGCTATACTGAAAAGGGGGCAGCCGGTCCATGTCCACCAGGCCCAGCCGAGTGAACCAGCGGGAAAGACGACTATACCAACATCTCTGATCTCCCACAACAGATAAGGCCATAGAGGAGGATAGGGCAAGCCATGGTAAGCGGCGGCGATCGTCGGAAGAGGAGCTGAAATCCCTGGCCCTATGTAGATAAGTGATAGCCTGGAAGGCCGCATCGAGCTGTAAGGGTGATGCACCGAACTCTGCTAAAATGATTTGGTGAGGTACCGATGGTTTGTTGCGGATCATCCGAGCAAACATCAGTATTTGTAGACGCTCGACGCGGGCCCACTCGGCATCAGAAAGGTCGGCCCCCCACCATGGGCTGCCGTACATCCCTACTGGGCGGACCAAGGAATCAAAAAGAAGAGACTTGGTCCGCAGGTCCTAGAAGTGAGAGTGGTAGCACTGGTGCTCGAGCCTGGCAAGAGCGACAAAGCCTCTGCTGATCCTGGCTTGCATAGCCAGGCACATCGTGAAGACCGGTCCTGAGAAGATAGTACCCAGGTATGTATAGGAGTCGACTATCTCAACAGGATCGCCGGCAAAGAGGAACTGCTCTCAGTGCATGGCGGGTCGGGATGTGTTGAAGATCATTACCTTGGTTTTCCCAAGGTTGACCTTCAAGTCATGAGTGTCACAGAAGATCTGGAGTGCATCCAAGTGTCGCTGGAGACCACTAGCCGAGGAGGATAGTAGTACTACGTCATCTGCGTATAGGAGAATCTGGATGACAGCCTCTGCAAGAGAGCAGCCTGTACCTCCAAGGGTCCTGATGGTGGTCTCGAGCTCGTCGATGTAGAGGCCAAATAGGGTCGATGACAAGGGACATCCTTGTTTGACCCCTATGGTGCTCGTAATCTCTGTGGTCCAACTGGTGCCGATCCTGACCCGACCCGTAACCCTCTCATAGAGGGCCACGACTGCCCATATAACCTTCGAGTCGTAACCTAACTCCTGTAGGCGTCTGACAAGGCGGGCACGAGGAACAGTGTCAAATGCTTTGCAGAAATCCACAAAGCAACTGTATACCCTCTGTCTCCTGTGTCTGGCCTCCTCAATGATCCCTCGAAGTGTAAAAATGTGATCGTACGTCGAGTAATCCGTCCTGACCTGTCCTGTCCAGATGCCCTGAGCCCTCGTGCCTCTGTGCGTGCGTTGACCTCACCATCTAGCACTGAGGTGTAGATCTTGGACATCACATGTCCAATCGTAATGGTCCTGTAGTTCCCTGGCTCCATGGGATCTCCTGCTTTGTGGATGGGTGTGATAGTGTTCAGGGTCCAGGTTCTAGGGAATCCGTGGCAGACAGCTTCATTGAACAACATTGCCAGGATGGGGGCTAGAGTTTTGATGCCATAGGCAACAAACTCTGTGCAAAGGCCCTCATGATCCTTGGCTCGGCCGTTATGAAGTTTGAGCACAGCGTGGGTGACTCCCTGGGGTGTGAAAAGGGTACAAGAAGTGGGGCGGGGAGTGGCGGAGAGGTTAGGAGGGGGCTGATCAGGGATATCATAGAGTGTACGTGCGTAAGAGTGCCAGAGTGAGGTGTCTATGAGAGGGATATGGGGGCGGCGCTCCAAAAATTTCCTCCAGAAATCCTTGGAGTTGCTACTGAACAGGATGTTCAATAGCGTATCCTCATTCTGGCACAGGAAGGCTAGCTTCTTGCGACGGACTAAGCGGTGATAATCCCTGGTGAGTTGTGGGTCAGTCCTAACATTTCGCTGAGTAGTGGGTCGGAGTGTGCGGCGAAGGGCTTTACACTCATCATCATACCAGGTATTGCAAGGTGTGGAGCCCACGGGTGGGGGGTGGGTAGACCGAGTAGTGTGGGGAAAGATGTGGTGGGCTGCATTATGGAGGGAGTCAGTTATGAGGGCGGCTCAGTGATCTAGGGATGCTATAGTGTCGATGTGTCTGAGGAGGGAGGCTAAGTGGGATGAGTAGTCAGGTGAGAGGTGATGGTCAAAGTGTATATCATGATAGGTGGTGTAGCGCGGGGTGTGGTTGGAGGGGGGTCGAGGTGTAAGGAGATGGAAAAAAAGATAGGTGTGGTCAGCTCCTGGGGGTAAGGGTGCAGTGCGGAAGTCAGTGATCTGTGAGGCTAAAGTAGGAGATCCCATAATGTAGTCGACGACACTAGCTCCTCCGCCATGTGGGAAACATGTGAAACCAGAGGAGGCGGGCCATCGATCTAGTCCATTGTAGATGACCAAATCATGTATACATCCAAGATCCAAAAGGGCCTGTCCATAGGCAGTAACGGGGGCTCGACTATCGGCCGAGGAGCGGGGGAAGCCCGAGTCCTCTATGTCCATCTTGGGCAATAGGACCGGATCTGAGTGGAAATCCAGGAGGGATGGTGCTACTAGTATTGCATAAGAATAAGCATATCCTTTCCTTCCCTTTCTCTTATGCTTATGCTCTTTTCCCCTCTTAGGAGTGATGGGGGAGGCAGAGCAAATCTTCCTTCCATGGGATATGATTTAAGGTCAAAGGAAGGATCGTGCCTCCCATCCCATTCCTTAGCCATCTCTCCGTCAATGTTGTATCTTGCCCATGCCTCCCTTTCTCTAACCAAGAAGTCCCGGTAGCAGGCCTTTGCAGTTGTCATGTCAATGGAGGAGGTGGGAAGGCCTCTCATGGGTTGGGTGCGGATTGACACCCATGCCGTAGTGGCCAGATCGATTAGTGGTGTCCCAAATGAGGTCGTGTATATGGGGTAATGGGGGTCAATAGGCCTTCCGCCAGGTATGCCTAGGAGTGGGCTCATGGATATTCTAGTAGTACAGGGGTTTGACCCATGTTCGGACATTATGGGGGAGAGAGGGTAAGGCCTTCTCTAGGGCACCCCATTGAGGGTATTAGGCATGCCGAAGTCGAATGCAACTTGGCGATTTTGGTTAGCCATCCTCTTGTTCTGCGTAAGTACTAGGTAAACGTTGGCTTCCCTCCCATGTTGCCCAAGGTGGTAGGTTGATTGTTGCAGTTGTTGGCAAGGGATCCTCGTATTGTAAGGTGGTCTCGCTATTTATCTCTTTGTACCCTCTCGACGATTGTACTTGTCATGGTTTGAAAGGGGGTCTGGATAGCAAGCTCTCTTCCTAGATTGGGGTGAGACTTTGGAGTAGCCTGTGAGGTAGTGGAGTCTAACGTGTCCTTGGTTGTCCTGGAGACGAGGATGTCTCCATTTGGCTTTCAAGGTCAAGGGACATGTCGTCGGTCGAAATCCTAGCTCCCATGGTCCTTTTCATGGACTCTATGTTGACTGTGTCGTGTCTAAGTCCAAGTCCCAAAACTCAAACTTACAGAGCTGATTAGAGTGACTTGGGTCCCTAGATGAGAGTTGGGAGGATGCGATCCGAAGGAAATTTGAGTTTGCTACGTGAAACCCACACTCCTATCCTTTTAGAACTAGCCAGTGTTCAATCTGATCGTAATAGCATGTGGATGGGTATCCTAATGAGATTGCATATTCTAACTAGGCCCTTACTACTGTGATGCGTGTATGAGGAATTCTTGTAGAGATGTTACAAAGAATTCTTGTAATTCCAACTTTTTAGGGGGTATGAGACAATAGTAGTGGAGAATGAGTCTCCAATCGGAGGGAGGTCTATATATCTTGTTGAAGGCGACTGTCTTAATCAAAGTACACATGGCTAATAGCTCCACAATTGTGGTATCACTCTCCTTGAAGTCAAGGAGGAAGAGGGTGTTTCTATTTACGAACCACAAAACCTCATGTTGTTGGCTCTCATACAATCGTTTGCTAATCCATCTTTGTATGGTTGTTGGTAGCTCAAGAAATAGATCTCTCAAGATGTGGATTTGGATTGGTTGGTGGAAGAGCTCCCATAAAATTGTGGTTGTTAGCATATGGGATGTAAGTTAAGGGATGGATGATGGCGACAATGACAGTGACAACAATGGGGATAGTGATGCCAACAAGAACAATCAGCACTGCAATAGCGACAGAGACAATGCTAGCAACGACAATAGTGACAGTGATGACGACGATGATAGAAGCAATCAATGCTGTGACAACGATGACGACAAGAGCAATCAAGGCCACGACAATGACAGCAACGATAGCGCTAGTGCCAACGATGGAAATGGTGACGATGACAATGATGGTGACAATGCTAGCACTAGTGAATGGCGATGGCACCGTGATGGTCTGGTGGTGATAATTTTTGAAAATGATTTTTGAAAAATTTGGGGATTTTAAACCACTTTTTAAGAGAGGACAGGGTGGTAGGATGAAAGATAAGATGTCTATCTACAAGTAGAAGCAACTAAACTCATAAGAAACCTCATTTTTTTAGAGTTTTTGAAGATTTTGTGAGAAAAATGAAATCGATTTTTAAAAAACAAATCCTACTTTTACCTCACTTTTTTGAGTTTCTTGGGGTGTTTGGTGGTGGCTATGGGCTTTTCGCAATTGTACTTTGGATTATAATGGTTCATGGAAAGCCAATGCCTTCATGGTTAATGATGCATAAGATAAAATTAATGTGATTTAGTAAGCCCACTATTTTATCTATTAATGTTTTTTGTTTACTACGATTTATTTTGTCTTATGACTAAAAAATGTTGTAACTTGTTTGTAGGAAAGTTTTTGGGTTGCCAATCTACCTTTGCATTTGGCATGTGAGACGTTGTTGGCCAAAAACTTAGTGAAAAAAGTAAATAACTCTCAAACAAGAGTAGGCATGTTTAAGGATTTGGGGCTTATTATGAACATGTGAGGCAAGGCTTCAAGAATGCTACAGAGAGACCTGAGGATCCTTCTCTTCTCTTGGACACTTGCTTTCAAAAGTATGATCCGAAGTAGGCTTTTTATCTTACTTTATGGAACATTGGTCTTCTATGTTCATTATCATAATGGTTGCAATTATGTTTTCTTTCTTTGCAGTTGCTTTCTTAGACATGCATCCATTAATGTAGGCATGTAGGTGTGAACCACTTGCACACTACATGCAAACCAAGATACGAATGGCAGTATCAAGTCATATCACGACCTCTTGAAATCAAGGTTCTTGATAGGTATTGCGACTATCCATGGTCGGCGTGTGGATTGGTGAATACACAAATTGATGTCAGTGGTTCACCCTTATTATTGGTACCAAGACATGCTAAAAGAAATTAAAGAATTTCAACATTAGAAAAACTGCACTTTTATCCATTG
The DNA here is from genome assembly GCF_047967505.1 of Dipteris shenzhenensis. Taxonomy (NCBI): domain Eukaryota; kingdom Viridiplantae; phylum Streptophyta; class Polypodiopsida; order Gleicheniales; family Dipteridaceae; genus Dipteris; species Dipteris shenzhenensis. Next base: position 48,702,520 of record NC_141597.1, read on the forward strand.
AGCGTGCCAAATATATTCCTGATAGTTTGTGAATTTCATTGATGATGATCACAAACTTGCTAAGGTGTAAAGCATGAGTCAACCAAAGTTGTGGTATACAATGCATCATGAAAGATTGTGAAGGTCAAGTTGTAACTATCATTGGGCCATGAATGGCAATTTATGCAAAGCATCAAGTGAAGGTATTGATGTTGAATGACATTGATGTGCACACTATCATGTCAAAGAGTACAAATGTTAATTTGATGCCCAATTCCCATGAAAATTTCACCAAAAATTATTCAGTATAACATGCAAGAGGAAATGCTTTTACATAGGCAAATATGATCCACAAGCAAAAGCATGCCTAAATGCATGAGAAGGTGTGTACGCAATGCATGAATAAAAGGATCCTTCTGATGCAAGGAGCATAATGGCCCATGGCCTTAAAAGAGGGGTGATGAGTTTCATGGCAATCAATAAGTGATACTTATTGTGTTCCATTATGGCAGAATGGGACCTCTTCAATTTTCTTAACCATTGATCCATTCAGGCGGACCTGAACCCCTTTTGACAATTGCAAATCAAATCCCAAAGAAAAATAAAAAAGCGCACATGCTCTTTTTTGAGTTTCTATCGGTAAATGTGACTTATGGGTGATGGGTATAACAGGGACCAGGATTTCTCCCACACACTCTCTCCCATCCGTGTACTTCTAACAAATTGCCACACAAATGTGTGTGCTCAATAAAAACTACAAAACCACCAACCCACTAAGTGTGTGATTCCAAGGACATATGTCGGATAAGCATGATCAATTCTCTTCCTCACATCTCTCGAATGAACTCACTCACTCACTCAATCGGAAACATGTACCCATTGGGCCAGCTCGTATTCTGACCTATCCCACTTACAATAAGAATTGGAAGAACACTCAAAAACCCAAAATTTCCATGGAACGTTGCTCTTCGGACTCCACTAGAATCCATCGTCTACACATTCTTTGATACACAATTCATTAGCAGCATCGGATCCAATAAACAACAAAACATTTGCCAAACAACACATTCGAAAACAAAAATCCATAAAACATGCTCTGCTTAAACAATTCGAGGCATCAGAGTGGCATGAAGTAATGACAAACATTAACCACAACATACTCCATGAAGTAACCTACAAATTTCAAAATAACATGATGTCACTTCCCTACCCCTCTACCTTAAGGTTTGAGGGAGGGTGTCAATGAGATGTTATCTAGAGCAAAGAAACAAAGAAACACTTCAACAAGACTCATCTTGAAGTAGTGGCACCAATTGTTAAAGAAAATGGACAAGGTAAACCAAAATCTCACCTCAACCTTCTCCTTTGTGCCATGTGGGTTGGTCTTAGAGCAATGATGAATGCTCCAAATGCTCTTAACCAACTGATTTAGGCAAGATCCTTCACTTCAAACCATGTGTCAAATGGTCACTCTTGAATTGAAGGGATGGATGTTAAAGTGTGATGCAAGGGAAAAGACAAAAGGGAAGTGGGAGGAGATACACAAGGAAGGGAAGTGAGAAGGGATGAGACACAAGGGAGAAGGGAAAGGGTAAACGATCGATGTTGTGGCAGTAGAAGCACCAATTGTCTGCTTGATACTTCAACTACTCATCAAGCTGTAGGAACCCAATGGTAATGCCCTCCTTAGCTTTCTCTTCAAGCGTCTTCTTAGGACCGTTGTCCTTCTTTGGGTTGGGGGCCGAAACACCCTCTGCCTTAGCATCCTTTGACTGTGCCCCGTTACCGCCCTGTTGATGTGCCAACGGTAAAGTCTTTGGGCCGGTACGAGATTGTTTGGGCTTGCCTCCCAACATCATCATCTCATGATTTTGCGCAAGAGTCAATGCCCATTCATATGTGGTCGGCTTGTGGTTCCGCACAGGAAACCAGATTTGAGAGTCCAAATCTCGAATGAACTGCTTTAATTTGTTCGAATCTAATACCCCCAATTGTTGCACCATAGTGATGACTTTGTTGTTGTAAGACAACACAAGCAAACCCTTCTGTGAGAGATGTGAAAATTCATCTTTCAACATGGTTAAATACTGCGGAGGTAAAAAACATGCACGCAGGTTACATGTAAACTCATCCCAACTATACGTCGTAACTTGAGTAGTAGGGTTAGTATACACACCTAACCAATGTTGCCACCAAGAAACCGCCTCACCTATAAGATGTGGGGCTGCCAGATGGACTTTGTCCTTGTCATCCACGATTCGAGCTAACGGAAAGTGAACTTCAAACTGATGAATGAACTGTGCAATAACAGAGTTGTCACACTTACAATCATACTTGGCGAAATTGGGAAAGTTCTTACTAACGGGGCCAACGATCCCGATTGATGTGAGGATACAACCGCGCTGAGCCCTTCTTGAATAGTGGCCAAAGCACTTGCTTGCTAGGCTTGAATCGAGGCTACCAGCATAGAAATACCTTTTTCACTCACCTTGCGGTCTTCTTGAATCCATGCAAAAAAAATTTCCAAGCTCGCTAGAGTATGAGTATCGGCATTGATCTCCCGTTCCCTTGTTGTGTCTTCTGCGGCATAAAGTGCATCTTGAAGCTCGTCGGCCTCTCTTTCTTTGTCTTGCAATCTTCTTTCAATGGCTGCAATTCTTGCCTCATCCTTTTCTTTTTCTTTTTCTTTACTTTCCAACTTTGCCTCAAGGATCTGAATTTTCCACATCAGGTACACCAAGGCTTCAGCTGCAGTCGGAGTGATAGGCAAAAGAGGTATCTTTGATTCCCTTTCAACATTGCTCTCGTCAAAGGTTTCTCCTTTCCCTGCCATTTCGTATGGTTCTGTAGTGTTACCAGCTCGAAAAACCACCATACAATGGACTGCACTCGCGGTATTCAATTCTCAACCCAAAGCTCTGATACCAATGTAGCATGCGAGAGCTAGTGGTCTAAATTTACGAGTATCAACCTTGTTTAAACCGTGCGAGTAATCACTATGCAAATCCAGACAAGGGGATATGGGAGGATTAGAAGTAGAAGAGGGGATGTGGGGAAAAGACAATGATGTTGCACCGTACGCTGTATGGGGTCCCAATACCGACTGCAAGCCCCCCTCCCATAAGGTACTTGCTTTGATTATACTCGGAGAACGTAACCAAATACAACAACTTGCTCATGAATAGAGCAAGAAGACTGAGCAGAAACTGAATGATAAATTTGAGCAAGAAGACTGAGCAGAAACTGAATGATAAATTTATCTCTGTAGGCTGGAATTATGCCCATTGGCAAGGCCCAAACAAAGCTATAACTTTGGCCACTGTGCAAACAAGACAAAGGCAGCACAAGATCCTCAATAACTGCTGTAAACTGAAACTATAAATGATGAAAAGATCGACTGAAATACTGCCTGTGCTTGTCAATTTGTTGAGCGCTCAATAGTCTACAAATAGACGGGTAGACTTGTCTTTCTTCTGTACAAATAAAATCGGAGCAGTAAAAGGTGAGGATGAAGACCTGATAAAGCCTGCTCGGAGTAGTTGGGCTAACTGCTGTTCCAATTCCCCTTCCATTGCCTTGGAAAGGCGGTAGGGAAATCTACTAGGGGGCTCTGCACCGGCGACTAAGTCAATTCAGTGGTCCTCTACTCTATGTGGCGGAAGCCGCAGTGGAAGATCATCCCGGAGAAACATGTCAGAATATTTCTTCAAGAGCTCGTCCATCTAATGCTATAATTTCAGACAACTCGTCGTTGCCTTGACTATAAGCGTATTCACATAAATGAGTGCACATGTAGCTCCCTTGAGTATGGCTCTACGGGCCTGGAGGTGAGATCAATGGAATGCCTAGAATGCTCCGATCACCACGGATAGTGATAGGTGAAGAATTGTCATTCATAATGATGAATGTGTCCTTCCAATCGGTGACTAGTGCATATTCCCGAAACCACCGGATCCCTAAAATCATGTCACACCCTAGTAAAGGGCAAACAATGAAATCTCGCTGAAATGTGGCCGTTTAAACCTCAAACTGAAACTGTAAAGCCTTGTGTGATATCCTGGTCTGAAGTCCTGGAGTAAACCCATCAAGTGCTAATGGATGTGGTACCAAGGTACAACCCATCTTCTTTGCCAATTGTGGGGACATAGCATCCTCAGAGCTGCCTGGATCCAAAAGAACAACAAACTTATGTCCCTTGGCTGTCTCAAAGACTCGTATGAGAGCTCGTGCCTCATGATCAGTGTCTCCCTCGTTCTTACCATCAAACACCATGGGTGGTACGGCATTGAGAGTAGGAAATTGGACCACATTGGTTGTTTCTAGAGATGCGGTGGAAGTCTCTGCGGAAGCCACCGTCGAAGCGGATGGCCGAGCAAGCCACTTGGGACAAGCTTTCTTTCCGTGACCAATGTTGTGGCAGTAGAACCACCGATTGTCTGCTTGATACTTCCGTTGCTCATCAGGCTGTAGGAACCCACCGATGATGCCCTCCTTAGCTTTCTCTTCGAGCGTCTTCTTAGAACAGATGTCCTTCTTTGGGTTAGGGGCCAAATCACCCTCTGCCTTAGCATCCTTTGATTGTGCCCCGTTACCACCCTGTTAATGTGCCGACAGCGAAGTCTTTGGGCCTGTAGGAGCTTGTTTGGGCTTGCCTCCCAACAACATCATCTCATGATTTTGCACAAGGATCAGTGCCCGTTCGTATCTGGTCGGCTTGTGGTTCCCCACAGGAAACCAGATCTGAGAGTCCAAACCTTTGTTTAAATCTGCTACCCCCAATTGTTGTGCCATAGTGATGACTTTGTTACTGTAAGACAACACTGGCAAACCCTTCTGTGAGAGACGTGAAAATTCATCTTCCGACATGGTTAAATACTGCGGAGGTAAAAATGAGCACGCAGGTCACATGTAAACTCATCCCAACTACATCGTAACTTGAGTAGTAGGGTTAGTATACAGACTTGACCAATGTTGCCACCAAGCAACCGCCTCACCTATAAGATGTGGGGCTGCCAGATGAACTTTGTCCTTGTCGTCCATGATTCGAACTAATGGAAAGTGAACCTCAAATTGATGAATGAACTATGCAATAACGGAGTTGTCACACTTACCATCATACTTAGTGAAATTGGGGGAAGTTCTTACCAATGGTGTCTTCTGCAGCATAAAGTGCATCTTGAAGTCGTCCTCTCTTTCTTTGGCTTGCAGTCTTCTTTTGACAGCTGCGATTTTTGCCTCATCCTTTTTCTTTTCTTTTTCTTTTTCTTTACTTTCCAACTTTGCCTCAAGGATCTGAATTTTGTGCATCAGGTACTCCAAGGCTTCACCTGCAGTTGGAGTGCTAGGCAGAAGGGGTATTTCTGATTCCCCCTCAACATTGCTCTCGTAAGGTTTCTCCTTTCCTTGCCATTTTGTATGGTTCTGTAGTCTTACCAGATCGCAAAACCACCATACAATGGACTATACTCACGGTAGTCAATTCTCAACCTAAAGCTTTGATACCAATGTAGCATGCGAGAGCTAGCAGTCTAAATTTACGAGTATCAACCTTCTTTAAACTGTGTGAGTAATCACTATGCAAATCCATACAAGGGGATATGAGAGGATTAGAAATAGAAGAGGAGATGTGGGGATAAGACAATGATGTTGCATTGTATGCTGCATGGGATCCCAATACCCACTGCAGGGCCCCCTTCCCGTAAGGGAAAGTACTTGTTTATACTCGGAGAAGGAAACCAAATACAACAACTTGCTCGTGAATAGAGCAAGAAGACTGAGCAGAAACTGAATGATAAATTTATCTCTGTAGGCTGGAATTATGCCCGTTGGCAAGGCCCAAACAAGTTGTAACTTTGGCCACTATGCAAATGAGACAAAGGCAACACAAGATCCTCAGTAACTGCTGTAAACTGAAAGTATAAATGATGAAAAGACTGACTGAAATACTGCCTGTGCAAGCCTCGAAAGCTTGCTCCTGTATGCTGTTGTGCTGCTTTTGGATGAGCTTTCAGGATGACTCCAACGATGCCCACCACTGGCTGGATCTGATCTGCAAAGGGGGCTGAATGCAGAGGATGTAGAGGGCTGGAAGCAGGCTGGAGCAGGCAGAAATGAGCACTGGAAGTGCTGGAGCTGATATGCAATTATGAGGAGCTAGGGTATGCTTTTATAGGCTAGCCAACTAGGTGGTCGGCCAGTTCTAAAGGGGGTCGTCAAGTTCTAGAACTGGTCAACCAGCCATTTAGCTGGTCTTCCAACTGACTGCTCACCCGGTTCCCTCCTGAGCCATTCCTGCTCCTGAATGCTTGCTGAAAACATTGTTCTGGCATTGTTTTATCCATCTTTGACTGCGCCAATGGACTAGACTCTCACTGGTTCTCCGTGGGTAGAGTGAACTTACACTACTACCAACTAGGTAGCTCATGCCTGACTATCCCTTGGACTGAGGGCTCACATGGGGCTATGGCATACCACAAAATATCTTCTAAAACTACAACTAGAACTGTACAATTGCACTAGATCATGAGCCAGCTTGTCCCATGCTACCCTAGTGCAGGGGTTGCATGTGACAAATTATGGCCAACGTGATTCTACCAAAAAGATCAACTCATAAGATAAATTTCAAATCCAGTGATCCTAGACCCTCAACATTTTATGAGATCATAAAATGCTTCATATATTCAAAGGGAAATACATTTAGCATCCAACTGGGGAGCCCAAGATAATATCATGTCTGTACAAGCAAAACAAACCAAGGCTGAATACATATTCCCTCTACTAATATGGCCTCTGAGAGGCATATACATCAAAAACTTCTTGTCCACAAGGATAGCCACAGGGAATGTTGTCTCTAAACTCCAAATCTGATGCAGTCTTGGAACAAGGATCTATATGTCATACCCACTACTCAGATGTGCTATCAATTGACTATGATTGCTCACAGTTGACCATGCATTCAATCAAGCTTTGACTTGATTTTGTTTTGGTGTAGCCTCCACTGTAACAGCTCTTGTGATTTGGATAAAAGTCCATCAATGTATGCTTGCATCCTTCCAATAAGTGACAATTTACAGTCCTTCAGCAAGATCTCAAGACACCTACATACTCAGGAAATCAATCCATTCTTTTAATATCCAGCCCTGTTTTGACTGTACCCTACACACATACTCCTTTCTCATCTCAAAATGCATGGGCTGCCTTTCATTCCACCATTGGATGGCTTATGAAAAGAAAAGAAACACCTGCAGCTGATTATTGATTGGTCCTTGATTGGACAGCTTCAACCTAATGTATGACCAACAGTTAGGGTACGATCGAGGAGATCCAAAGGGGAATGCATGCTGTTCTCTACCTTCGGCATCTCTTGTTGGTAGTGGTCCTTGTCCATCTAAGGGCATGTAAGAGTTGATATACCTTAATGTCAAGACAACTGCATTTATATTGGAGGACCACTCGCCTTATTGAATTGAGAAAAGAACCAATCTAAGACATCAAATGCTGCTCACTGAAATGCACAATGAGTGCTCCAACTGATACTTGAGGGTTGAAATTTGTTGCCAATGGTTATTTATTACACGACTACTTAGCATAATGTAGTGAGAGAGAAGTATACACACACACACACACTTTTTTTTTTGTAAAACCAAGATACTTATATTATAAAACATTCATTTACATCCAGGCCGTGCTCAAAAGAGAGCTACAGCCCTATCCATCAGAAACAGTAAAAGAAAAGTTGAATACAAGAAACATCCAAATCTTCCTCATGTAAGGCATCATATAAAGACTGCCTTAATGAGGCTCTGAAAAACTCATAAGGATGCTGAAGAGGAGAATTCAGATATGCTTGGATGCGCTGCAGCCAGAGGGTCCATAAGGCCCAGTATATGATCCAGTGGAAGAAGAGAGAATACTGTGACAAAGAAGCTGATAGTGTGCCATACATCTAGAAAAACCTGTAGAACCTGTGTGCTGGAAATCTGAGAGATAAAAAATAGGAGATTCTATCTAGAAGGTCTCTGGAATATGAACAAAACCACAATAAATGCGGAATACTCTCCGATGCAAGGTGACATCTTGGACAGAGAGATGAAGCTATTCGTCGTTTAGCCAATTTCACGCCCACTGGGAGAATACCAACAATACATCTCCATAGGAATAGTCTTTGCTTCAATGGCATTTTCAACTTCCATATCATTTGCAATCTTCTTTTACACCAGGCTAATGATTTGTTCAGATGCCATAAAGAATTAGCATGATGGGCAATCCAAGGAGGAGGTAATATTAATCTATAAGCCTGTATAGATGTCAATGACTGCAAAGGCTTAGAAGAAATGCTTGAACTCGAAGACTGAAGGTGCCAATCTTGAAGCCTGTCACTGCCATTCAATGTCGGAATTGGAAGCAGAGGAAGTAGGAGATCAGCAATAGCTTTCCAAATAGGTCTATGATGCATAGCCAGGTTGTATTGTCTACATGCTGCTGGAAAAAGGAGAATATTTCCTTGCATATCTACAACGTCATCAATGAACCGGATACCCATTTTCATAAGATTGTAAGCTCTGATGGGTTGTTGAACAGCAAGGGGAGAGGAAAACACAGCACTCCAATGAATACTCTCCAATCTGAGTGATGATGCCAGAGAAGCAGGATGAGGAGACCATTTGATGTGAGAGAGTACTTGCTTCCAATCCTGAATCAAGGAATTAGAAAATGGACAACCAGGGATTTTACCTTGAAAATTTCCAAGTACTACTTCCGATGGATCTACTATCCAATGTCCATACGCATGTATGCGCCTCTGACCACACAAAATTGCTAGCATAATAGACCAAGGCTGCTCTTGTTGAAAGAATGTTTTGAGCATAGTAATCTTTCTTGCCAACACATGATATTTGATGTTTATTATATTCAAACCACCATGCATTCTGGGTGAGCAAAGCAAGTCCATTTTGAGCAACCGTAAAGCTTTTTTATGAAGCTTGGTTTTCCAAAAAATCTCCATGGCTTGAGACATAAAAGATGAGAGATCTCGAGATGACCAATGTAATAGAGGAAGGTAGAACTGGACATAAGCTAGAACAATAGACTGGACAATTCGAAGCCGTACATGCAGAGGCCATGTGGAAATCTTCCAATATTGTAATTTGTCCTGAATTTTGTTGAACACCCACAACATTTGTTGCTTATTACTGATTTTCCAGCCAATAGGATAACCCAAATGTCTTACTATATTTTCCGGTTGAATAATCTGGCCTGGCCACAGAATAGCATGCCAATCACAAAGCTTGAGAGGCAAGAGTTTTGATTTCTGAAAATTAATTTTAAGACCAGCTGCCAACCCAAAATCTGAAAGGGTATCCATCAAGAGGCGAATCTCCAATGGACTGTTCTTTAGCATGAAGAATGAATCATCTGCATAGGCCTGCGCTATGAAGGGTCGTGAACCAGAAATCTGAAGCCCCTCTAGCTGTCCAGTATCAACCATGTGATCCATATAAAGAAGCAAAGGATGTGAAGCGATGGCATAAAGCAAGGCACTGAGAGGACATCCTTGTCGAACCGAACGTTCGAGAGTCCAAGACTCAGACAAATGTTTCCCTATAAAGCATTGTGCAGTAGAATTTGAATAAAGCCAATATATGACATTAGATAGCTTTGGCCCAAAACCAAGTTTTTGCATGATTTGAGAGACATAATCCCACTGTACTGTATCAAACGCCTTCGCCACATCCACCTGCATGACCAACACATCTTGATCTGAATATTTAGCATATTCCATTGCGATAAGAGTGTTAGTGATATTGTCATGTATGTGCCGTCTTGGAACAAAACCATATTGCCTGGGATGAAGTCCATCATGAAGGATATCCTTTATCCGATGTACCAACATTTTGGCAATCAGTTTGTATATCACCGGCATCAAAGTAATTGGTCTCCAGTCATCCATAGTCTCACAAAGAATCTTTTTGGGCACAAGCCTAACCAAACCATGCTTCCAAGCTGAGGGAAGATGTTGGTGCTGCCATGCTGCATTAATAAACTGCAGAATTGGACCCTTTATTTCTGGCCAAAAGGCTTCGAAAAATTCAACCGTCAGACCATCCCAGCCAGGGGATTTATGTTTACCCAAATGCTTAAGGGCTTCATCCAATTCATCATCTGAAAAAGACATTTCCAGCATTGAGGCTTTTTGCGGGGAGACAATGGGAGAAACAAGCTCAGTAAATCTGTTACGAGCCAATGCGACCTGAGGTGCAGAAGAGGATGGCTGAGAATAAAGAAACTGAAAATGATCCAGACATTGTTTTTCAAGCTGAGAGAGAGACTGGGTCCAGAGACCATCTGATTTCCTTACCCTCATGATAGATTGGCTTTGTCTGTGTGCATGTAAGTTCCGGAAAAAAGATTTAGAGGAACAGCCCTTATCTAGCATAGGTTTAACTCTGGCCCTAATCTGCCATTTAGACAGCTTGCGTTTGTCATTGGCATCAATTATAGAGGAAGCACAAGACAATAAATGCTGCTCAGAATCAGATAGAGATCTTCGATGACTAATCCGTACAAGATACTGCTTGTATGATTTTGCCCACTGGATATGCTGTCTGGTTTCTGCCAAGTACCATCTTCCATATTCCTTGATGACATTTTGAATACGATGTATGAAAGAGATCCAAGCAAATTCCAGATCCTCCTGAGCATGGGATAGCAATGGCCTGCAAGCCAGTCTGATCATATGCTGAAATTTATCATGAGAAAGATAGAATTGATTAACCTGTAAATTTCTGACTGAAGAGAGCTGCAAGTCATCCAGAGGCATACCAAAAGAAAGGGTGAGCCAAAGTGGAGTGTGATCAGATAATTGTTGTGAATAATCAGTCCACATCTGACATGTATATTCATCATAATGCTGAGCATGAATGAGATAAAATCTATCAAGCCTGGCCCAATAATCTGTGAGAGCATTATGGTGATATGTAAATCCCATCACTGAAGGATGAGTTGCTGTCCATAAATCTGCAAATCGAAGTGATGAAGTCATGTGTTCCCATTGCTGGATTTCAGAGGGCAGCATATGTGATTTATGCGTGGTATTGTCCTTCCAGTGAGGAGAATTGTTAAAATCGCCATAAAGTAGAGCATTAGAGGACCAGGGATATTGCTTTATGGAGTTCCACATTTGAGCTCTGGAAGCTGAATTTTGAGAGGCATACAAAGATCCTATTTCAAAAATCTCTCCATTGATCATGCATTGGATAATCATCCATCGTCCACCTAGATCATTATATGCTATCAAGGGTTGCAGATCATGTCTGGCTAAAATGCACAGCCCAGAGAATTGTTCCGATCCTGAATAGAATATATCATATCCTGAAAAAAACCCATGCTGTCCAGCAAAAAAATGCTGATTATGCTCTTGGAGACATACAACATCCGGATGAGTTGTATTTATATAATGCCAGAGAAGCCTCCATTTATTCTGGTTGCAGAGGCCCTGTATATTATAGGAAAAACATTTAAGAGAAGCACGCATGAAAATATATACAAGAGAATGATCGGTCCTCCAAAAGAGCGGGAGGCCTCAAGCCTCTGCCATTGCCACAGGGTCTTGCTGACCCTCAGCTTCCAATTCCCTGATAATATCATCTTCTTCACAAAGGGGAAGACCCTTCGAGATTGGAGAGGTCTTTGTTTGAGAGGGACCGTCTTCTTTGCAGTCTGCCATCCCTCATGAGAAGATGGAATGTTTTCTCCTAACTTGCGTTTGCCTTTATCCTTATTTTGAGCTGAATTGGCCTGGCTCCCTGTATGAACTGAAGGCTTTGCTCCTTTAGCTTCAATCTTTTCCACATATGTCTTCTGACCTCCTTTATTAGAAGGCAGAGGAATAGCAGCTGGAGGAGGTGGATGAAGGATAGAAGGACACTCCGAAGCAAGATGCCCAAATTTGTGACAAGAAAAACAAGCTCCAGCAAAAATGCCCCATTTTAAGGTGAAATATTTCTTGCCCAAATTAACACCCTCAATCTCAACTGCAATAGAAGAAGGGGTCGGTCTATCAGTATCCTATAATATGGTAAAACGATTTTTATTACCTGTTGGACGAGGGGGACAGATCACTTGTCCCAATGTCATAGCTAAACCTGGAAGCTCTGTTCTCATATAATCTGGAAAATCAACCACTTCAACCCATACAGGGCAATGATGCTTGATGAGGTTCTGATAGTCCTTATTGGGGGACCAGGGCATGATATGCACCATCTGGCGACCAAAAAATAAAGGGGACATTTCCAGCATCTTTTGTTTTGTCAAAGCATCCAAAAGATGAACTTCATAAAATCCTCGGGAGGCAAAATAGACTCCTTCTACAAAGCATCCACCTAGGAGAGAATTCACCCATTGTCCCACATCATTAGTAGAGGGAATTTTGCCTGGGAAAAAGATGATAACTGCAGTTTGAGAAAGCTTCTTCAAAGGTTGCACAAGAGATGGCAGCTTCATTTTGTAAGTGAGTTCCGGAGCAAGTTGAATCCATTCCCTTCTGCTTTGTTGAAAATCATCATTCAGCATATCAAACACATAGGAAGCATCTTCAGAAGAAGGAGCTATGGGGGAAGAGGCTTCCCTTAATTGTCTTTTGGGTTCAGGAGAGAGGGCTCTCTTGACATAGTACTTGTTTGCTTCTGCCATGGAGGCCAAGGGATTGAACAGATATCAAACAGGGAGAATCGGACAGGGCACAAAAAAAGGCTGGCAGGAAGTACGGATGCTGGGATGAAGCACTGTACGGACACAACGAAGAAACTGACAGAAACTGTACGGACAGATTAAGAGATTGCAAGAAGGACCGACAAGCTGTACGGGATCACTGACAGGCTGTACGGGACAACAGACAGTCTGTACAAAAGAGTTAACGACTGTACGGATTGATTAAACGGGAAAAAGACGGACAGACTGTATGGGCTTTAGGAAGGAAAACTGCAGGTAAGAACTGACGTGCAGGGTTGAAAGGATCGGCGATGATACGGTAATCTGACGCAGAATCCGTACGGGAACCGTACGACGGCCGTACGATGGTATGGACAAAAAGATGGGCGCCAAAACAACGACGGGCGATGCTGACCAGCAATCACGATCGACGCTCACCGTCACACACCGGCAGCCAACTCTCGTCGAGGCTCACACCACGCTCACCGTCACCCACCGGCAGCCAACTCTCGTCGAGGCTCACCCTGTCACCACACCACACACACCCCTTCCAACTACACACCACACACACACACACACACACACACCACACACACACACACACACACACACTTACTTCATTGTACCCCATCATCCCCTATGTGTGGCTGTATTCACTTCCCTCAGGGTTAGGAATTGCTCTAGGTTATCACCTAGGGAAGAGAACTCTTGATCTTAACTCTCTTAATATCTTAAACTTGAGACGCGTCACTGAAAACAGAGGAAGTATGAAAAGCAACCAGTAAGGTGACAGAATTACCTCAGAAACACCCTCACTACCAGACAAGACCAGCTTTCTCTAGCTGACTGAGGTTGAAAGCCATGAAAGGGATCATAAGCAGCCACTTCTGTCGCTATTGTAGCATGCCTTTTGTGAGTGAATGATGATGTGATTCCAGTAGAGAGTGCACAATGAGGCAACCAATGGCTGGGGGTGAAGGGAGAGGTGGTGGCTTTGTAGGAGGTGGTCCCGTCAGGAGATATTGCAAATTTGGAAATGTGTGGCACTCAAACTGGATGGCAGGGTATCAACCCTGCTCCTGTTCAAGGTCCTGCTCTCTGGTCCCATGGTTGCAATCGATTGCCTTCTGTGTGCATTGCTTCTGGATGAGATCTGGCTCCTGCTAGCTGTAAATCTATTGGACACCTCATCCCCAAATGCAGAAGCTAAGTCAAGCAAATTATTATTAGACTATTCCTAAACCTCAAGGCAGTTGGGCTTCCTTCCCTGTGTCTGCCACTAGACATTGGAGACAGACCATCTGAAAAGGTTAATGACATGCTAGGAGTCATAGAATTCACCTCGCAGGAAACTAGCCTCCTTAAACGTCTTGATCAGAGTTTAAATTAGAGGCTTTCTGCATTACAATTTGGGGATAGCTCGTGTGGAAGTTCAGCTCCGAGGATGATCCATTGCCCCTTTTGCTAACTGATTGTTACATGAGTGTGCACCATTTAGGGCTACAACATTAGGGACCCCCACTACTTTCTTATGGCAAAAACAGTACAGAGCTCCAGCTATTGAAGAACTGGGAGCAGAAGGCAAGACATCAACAACAGAAGAGCAGCTTAGGTTGCTTACATTGTGTCTGCTTGATCAAGCTCCACTGGTAGAACCAACATCATCACCACCACTTCGTCTGGACCCTGTGAGCTGAGGACCAACTGATCGTAACCTGCCATTTGAAGTGCCTTGTGGAACACTTTTCCTCCTGCATGTTGTACCACTTGCACTACCAGTAAGCTGCCCTAAGTGCCTTAATGGATTGAGTGTATTGCCACTCCATCTTAAAGTCTGAACACCAGCAATGGCATTGATTTGAACATCAGAATGGCAAAGGTGTCTTGCACTGTGCTTCCTCTTTTTGTCTGCGATCGCAAAGACATCAACACATTGGCAATCAGATGAAGAACTAGATAACAAACAACCTTGAGAGACTTTGGGAGTTGTACACCCATGAAGTCTATCCTGATCAAGGGAGAAAGCACTGCTTGTAACAATGTGAGCCCATTTAGCATCTGATACAGATGATCCCTTAGTAATGAAACAACTGGCTGATGAAGATCATATATCCTCTGTTTCTACAGGAACATCAGCACCTCTGTAGCTTCTATGTCCAAGTCTGATCCAGAATCATCATAACTGCCTAAAAGGCAGCGTATTGCATTCTACAGGTCCATTGATACCCTAACGTGAGGATCTTTTAGAGGTGAAAAATAATTTGGAGGGCTAGATGATGACGTGATGGCTGGAAACGGGGAAGGCTGCAATTCTCAATGCACTGACTTGATGTATTGTGAAAGAGCCATTAGTCAGTCTCGTAAGATCATCTAAGACTGTGGGAGGAAAAGAACGAGTCTACAGTTACGACAGTGTCCACAGTCATTCCAGGAATAACTTTCATAAGAACTTGTACCACATGTTCACATTTTTTGTAGTTGTCATTATGTAGTGGCACTCTATATGGTGGTGACGTCTTTTGCAATTTTCTGCATCAAGAAGAGGATTGTGAACATTAGATTGCAGGGCAATTCTATTACACCTCAAGATGATTGTCATTATCACTTGAAGGCATCTTTCCAAGTTCTGTGAAGACACATACACACATGATCCTAAAAGAGAAGAAATACAACAATTAAAACAGGCTGACACACAATCATCTGCCAGCTTGCCAGACGAGTACAGAGAGCAATTTCTCAATTTCAATACAAGTGCTATCCCGCTCCTTATTTTTTGCCCCATTTCTAACACAAAAGACGGGCCGTGTCTCGGTTTGATTTCACAACAATTTGTTTGATTGGAATCCTCCTGAACCGTGTTCAACTTTGACCCGGCAAAATATATATCCGTGGGGCAAAATAGGTTAAAAATCTGAGAAGAAGGCACCTACCAAAGATCGAATTTGGACTGAGGCCTGGGAGAAGTAGGCTTATGACCTAGACATGAACAAACTGATTTGCAATGATGAGATGAACTTCAATCTCTCTTCATCTATTTGGTGAATCGATGCAAACTTACCCCAAAACAGACTAGTCCTAGACCAAAAATTTGAATGATCAGATGCAAAGGAGCAAGTAATCTGTGGATAGGTAGATGATTCTTCAACACTCTTTCCGTCTGTTTGGTGAATTGATGCAAAAAAAGTTACCCCTTAGATCAATGATTTAAATGGTCAAATGCGAAGGAACAAATACGTAGATGATTCTTCAACACAACACCATCGAGGAAACTCTACACAAATCAGAAGGATAATCATTTAAAGAAGTCACTTACCTAATAGCTTGGCAATTAAGTATGCAGGGGGACGTTTGCATCAGCAAGTTCTAACGCTCTTTTGATATCTTCAAGAGACCACTGTACTTGCAGATTCAAATCCGACAAATGCAGGGAGGAAATCTCGCCCAGGTCTGTGAAAGGAGCAGCAGAATTAGTGAAGCCACTCATTTCACAGTGATGAACGGGATCAATGGCTTCTTTGAATCCTTATCCAATGGTATACTCTCTGTATGTAATAGAGTAGAAAAAGCTGAAAGAGGTGAACAATGCCCTCATAATAGGAGGTGGTGCTGTAGGTTTTGAAAAATAATTCCATGGGAATGTTGAAATGTGTAAATCAGATATTGAGGGCCAAGATGTTCACAAATGAGTTCAACAGTTCAACGGCCTATAACTGTTGCAACTGAAGTTGGAGAGTAACAGAGAGATTTATGGAAATTTAGGACGCATGATATCCACTTTCTAGCCAAGCTTTACACACTCCAACATTGAAATCGTCAAACCATACCTTAGTCTTTGTTGTACATATTCTGGCCTACCTTACTTGCTTTGATTTGTCTTCTGCACAACAATGTGAATGTTAAAGTAATCATTTAACACTTATGACCAAGGATATGTGTAAAGCTAACGCTTATATATATATTTAACACTTATGACCAATTCGGTGAATAAGCTTTAAGTGAAGGATGTTTTGCAAATCGTACCATTGGTTAAAGAAGATAGCCTTCATTTTGAATGACTTTCTTTTAAGAAATGGGTCATTTGTAACAAGAGCAGTGAATGTGAAGAACAAAAATCTCCACCTTTATTGCACCACTCATTTCATGTATTATTATGACAATGCTTCTTAAGAAAGAAAATTTGCAAGGTATAAATCAATACTTTATTCATATGTTGAAGAGCTTCCCTTTACGTGTGATGATGATTTCTTTCCAATGCCAGAATTCTGGTAAGAGCAATGCTATAATCAAAAAACGTTCTGTTTTGCTTTGTTTAGGACTTATTGCGCCACATTGCAATCTGTGGTTAGGTTGTGTGGCACTTTCATTGTCGGTAACATTTTGTTGCTCGAGTACTTCCACAAATTATTTGTATGTAAGGTCTGCTTTTCCATAATCTCTTTCTTCTGGTTTTCATTTGTTAACTGTAAAATGTGAATTGTCATGGAAGCTTTTATTATGGTACACAAGTAGTGCACTTGAACATTTATTTTTCACAAGGAAGCCCATTTATTTATTATGGTTCGTGTGCTAGATTATAGTCCACAATTTAACCCTCAAGGCTTACTTCATAGTGATCAGACACATGTGCAGGTATTTTTGCAAATTTCATTTTAAGTACACAACAACTGCACTTTAAGATTTTCACATGCATGTCCGCGATGTTCTCATATATTCTTCCTAATTTTGAAGTGTTGTGAATATGCATTTGTACTATACGTCATTTACATTCAAATTTGTACTCTGTTTAAATGTGGCAACAAATACATGATTACGTACAACTAAAACAAAGGGGTCTACACTTGAAGAGTGCACTAAGCTATGAACATTTACCTGCATCATGAACAGTACACTTTTGCATTACAAGTTCATTTTCTTTTTTTTGTAGACACAGACCTTATTAAATGTGTAAATCTTTGGATGGTGCATTTAATGTTGTATATGATAATTAGTTCCCTACACGTAGTTAATCTTCTTTACGGTAATTCATTGCAAAAGCAAAACTACCAGAATTGAACAGAGAAATACAAACGCACAGACACAAAGCAACATGCAAGAAAAATAAGAATATTCTCTACTGCTTCAACTATCCTAAGCCTCCAATGTGTACGACTCGCATATTGCTCCCACTAGAGAAAATATCAAACAGTGAATTACTTGCAACTTACAAGCGCATTGACGAACAACTTCATCTTGAGCACTTGACACTAATAACGAACTTCGAATCTTGTCTTCAAATATTAGACATGGTAGAGGATGATTACATTCTTAATATGATCATGCATTCAAGCACCCACTGTCTTCCTTCAACGACCTAGTCGATGCGTACACTAACTCTTTCAATAAGAAAATTGCTCACTTATGGAATGTAAACTCAGACATTCAATTCATATTATGGAGCGGCAAGCTATTGTACATCTTACATTACGAAAGCTGACAACACAATCATGAGAGCGTTGCAAGAGACAATGAGCACATGTATAGAGCAAAGCCTGCAAATAGAAGAACAATTGTGTCGTCTAGGCAACACATTCTTAAACTCACAACAACTAAGCTCACATCTTGCAGCATACATTTGTCTATTGCTCCTGCTATCATCAGCCTCTAGAAAATGTGTGCATTAACATAAGCACAGTTGAGGAGCGAGCGTTTGTGCTTAAAAAGAGAGCCACATTAGAATGCATGGACCCCGACTCCACAGTTTAAACATTATTGATAAATACTTATATCGAAATGTCATGCTAGAGAACATCTGCTTGGCATTGTACACTTCATAGTACAATCCAAACATGTGAAGTGCAAAGATACTAAAGGAACCTGGAGTCATTAGGTACGTGAGATGCAATAAACAAAAGGACCTAGCCAACTACTTTTGAGAGAGATGCCTTCTATAATTACCATTCTACAATACAAAAAATGACAATCTAAATGGGAAAGAATCATGGCATCATGTACATGAACACAATATTCAGACTATCGAACAAAATATGACATCATAAACTTCGACTACAAGGTCATTTAGGACAGTGACCCCAACTGGGGCACACTGCAAAGGACACAACTTGAACCGTGAATGAAGACATTGCAAGTGACCTACATGCCAGACACATTGAACAAAAATAAACACATAGTATGTCCACATAGAAAACATGCACAGTCATACAAAATGACGTTCACTTTCCATCTTCGTACTATATATTTTTCCCCCCATAGGAATGGCCGACATTTGGGATCCAATCATATTCCATGAGGCCTATAATGACGACAACGAAGATCACCCTGAAGAACCAGAAGTAGAAGATCCCCATAAAAATTATGGGATGATGCAACAAAAGCCTTTGACGAGGAAAAAGACATGAAGATGGAAAAGCATGAAGTCCCAAATACTAAACACCCACCCAACCCAAGTTGCTCACACAAGAACACTTTTCTTGATGTGGTGGAGGGATGGGTTTGTGTGCACTACAGCGTTACAGTGGAATCAATTGAAAACATGTCCTCCTTGCCTTAGTGTACCTAATAAATGAAAAGACTAGCAGCTACTACCTAAGACATATTACGCATTTTCATATTTTATGCACATACATTACACTTAAAAAAATATTATGGTCATTGTCATTATTATTTTTTTGTTCCATCCTTTCCATATCAAGATTATGAAGGTTTTATGAATCTATATATTGTTGAGGCATGTGTGCACATACACCTTAGGATTAAGGGGGTAGGCACTTTAGGGATCTTTATATGGGCATGACGGTTGGTTGTTCTTGATCTTGAAAGATAGTTTTCTTAGATGTGTCTTAGGGGAAGTTGTCTCTCTCGCTCTCTCGAACACACACACAGATTCAGCAATACAACACAGTTTTATGGATTCTCTTGGAGCATGGTGTGTCTCTCGCACTTGTGTCTTTGATATGCATTATGAGATTTCCTCTTGAGGGAGGTATCTTCCCTACAACACATACTACTACATCAATGGCTTAACTGTTCATCTGCTAAGTTTTCATTGAAAGCAGCCACTTATATGTGCTTCACAACTCCTCATTTGGCAAGGCCTATTGTAGACTCTCCACTTGTTGTTCTTTGGGTATTGCAAATGGATGCTAGAAAACTAAAATCAACAAGTGGAGGGTCCACAGTATGCCCTACCAAATAAGGAAATGTGAAGTACATCCAAATGGCTACTTTTAGAGTGAAAATTTAGCAGATGAACAATTAAGCCATTGATGCCATAGTATATAGATTCATAAAACCTTCATAATTTTGATATGGAAAGGATGGAACAAAAAAATAATAATGAGGATGATCACAATATTTTTGTAACTATAATGTATATGCATGAAATATGAAAATGCATAATATGTCTTAAGTAGTAGTTCGTAGTCTTTTCATTTATTAGATACACTTAGGGAGGGGGGAAATGTTTTCAATTGATTCCACTATAATGCCGCAATGCACTCAAACCCATCCCTTTGCCTCACCCAGAAAAGTGTTCTTGTGTGAGCAACTTGGATTGGATGTGTGTTCAGTTTTTGGGGCTTTCTCCTTTTCGGTCTTCATGTCTTTCTCCTTTTCGATCTTCATGTCTTTCGCCTCGTCAAAGGCCTTCGCTACATCATCCCATAACTTTTTATGGGGGTCTTTGTTTTTGGTTCTTTAGGGTGATCATCGTTGTCATCATTGTAGACTTCATGGAATATGATTGGATCCCAAGTGTCAGCCATACTTGCGGGGAAAAAGGATTTAGTACAAAGATGGAAGAGGAAGCAGGTTTTTTTAAGGGTAAAATAGTTTGAAATGTTGAAGCAATGGAAAAATGAAATGGCAAAATCATGGAAGTTTAAGAACAAGATTTTCAATTATAAGTACGTGAATGGTGCGTACCGTCGAACGTTGTGAGTGGTTATTCGAATTGTCTTTGTTTTGTTATCTAGTTTGTTGGGAGTTTGAAGGCCATGTACATAGGGGAGTGATTAGACCAATAAGAGTAGTTTGTACCTATTGCACAGTGATGATTATATGTGTTCATCCACATATGGTCTAGTGTGCTATTGTAAATTGTTGCGTAGCTCTAGATTCGTTGGGTGCAATTGTAGGTGTCCATTAATTTTTGTAAGGCTAACATTTTGTTGCATCTAATATTTGCATCGATGTTGAAATCACCAATGATTATGAGTGGCTCATGCTGGGGTATAATATCTAGGGTTCTATGCTATAGGAAGGTTTGTACAAGAGATTTTGGAGGTCTATATATGTTCAATACATGGAGTAGGAATTTTGAGTTCTCATTGAATTTGGTTGCAATTATTTCGATGTCGTGAATGGAAATTACATCGGTGGCTGTTTAGAGTTTGTGTTTTCCTATAGTAGGTGGAGGTGCTGAGGCTACCAAAAATGTGAACATCTACAAAATGTTCTGCAAGGTAAGACTTTCCTGATATGTTTCTTGTTTCTTGTAGACATAGAATGTCTCATTTCATGAGGTTATTGTCGGAGAGAATATTAGCTTTGAAATAATGGATTGAGAGGGTGTTTAAAGATTGGATTATGACATGAGTGGCTATGTATTCATTGAACATGTAGACACTACACTGCCATCGAGCTAGTGTTTGTAAATGGGTCATCTCTTTCGTAACTATTGGATCTAGTTTAAAGTTTGAATTATCAAACTTGTGTAAGAGGTGTAGGTTGTCTATATTTTTCACTCATGAAAGGGCAATGTATGCTAAGCCATGTGATGAGACCCCTTTTGGGCTGAACACTAATTTGGCCATCATGAGGCCTTCTGATCTATGGATTGTTCTTGCAATAGCATGCTAGATTGGAAACTGTGTTCTCGTAATTGTGTTAAAGCTATTAGTGCCAACTTGAATTTCTTTAGTTACTTGTTTTATAGGTGTCCATGGTTTTGTCACAAGATGCGAGTACAAATGTTGGCTCGCATATCAGAGACAAGATCCAGCTGGAGTGGGTTTGAATTCAATCCACATTATTGCATGTTGTTCGTATTCCATTACTTTCTTGAATAGTCCATGTGCTCCATTCACAACACCATCTTGCACATCGATATTTCTTGCGCACAGTTCCAGGAGCATTCCTGATTTTAATGCTAGCTTATGTGAGAGGCCACATGTAGCCTTAGGATCTTATGGGATTCATAGGCTCCTCTAACATGTGTTATTTTTCTTATCAATTGCATAGATAATGTAAGCTTCTCCCATGGCCATTTGAAAAGTTTTGTCATTGTGTGCCTACATTTCATTATTTGTGTAGGATAAGTGCGAAAATGTGTGATCATTTGGTGGGGGTTTGTGACATTTTCTATTAAGGTAGTCAATGTCAGATTGTGTGTGTTGACAGATGTGTATGCAATTGAGGATGTCGACAAACAATTTATCATTTTGTCACATTGTTTGTTTTAGTTCATAGCATTGTGGTTTCGTATGCCAATATGTGCTTGCCAAGGCATCTACTCCTTTTGTGTCCATCTTAAAGACCCAGCTATTGTGGATGGGTCTGACTTGGTACAGATCACCGCATATGATCATGTCAACACTGCCAAAGTGTTGCTGATGCTTGCGCTTTATGGATCTCAGTCGCTGGTTAGTGAAGTTCAAGATTCACTTCCCTATGAGTAAAATTTCATCCAGCACTATGAGTTGGAGCTCTGAGTAATGCATTGACAATGAATCTAGTTTCTTAGATGTAAGGGATAGAAGATCTTTTGAGTTTAATGGCAAATGGAGCATAGAGTGCAAAGTCATGCCATTTATGTTGAATGTGGCCTTACCAGTGTATGCCATTAGCAATGCTTTTGGCAACAATGAAGTCTTGTTGTTGTGATCTAGAGTAGTGGCAAAGCAAACCTTGGACTATCATAAGTAATGTGTATATCTTGCCCGTATGTGGACCTCAAGTGAAGAACAGATGCAGTGGTTTGTTTGGATTTGTTCTCTTTTTTAGCATGACATCATCGAAGATGAGTCTTTGTTCAGTAGTTAGAGTACAAAGCTGATTGTAGTAAACATCATTTTGTATGACTCTGTATGTTTTTTGTGTGGACATACTATGTGTTTGTTTCTGTTTAGTGTGTGTTTGGCATGTAGGTCACTTGCAATGTCATATCTAGCTTTTGGATGTTGATTAGTGCTTGTGTATTCATGTTTGTTTACGGTTTCAAGTTGTGTCATTTGTAGTATGTCCTAGTATTGCATTCATGTACATGATGCCATGATTCTTCCCGAGTTAGATTGTCATTTTCTGTATTGTGGAATGGTAAGTATAGAAGGCATCTTTCTCAAAAGCAGTTGGCTAGGTTCTTTTGTTTATTGTATCTCACATACCTGACGACTCTTGGTTTCTTCAGTTTTTTCGCACTTTGCATGTTCGGGCTGTACTGTGAAGAGTACAATGCCAACCAAGTTGTTACACCTTTATGCTACACCTTTTTATGGCCCTCACATGTTGGAGACTTTTGACATTCAGTACTACATTTGATACTTTACATGACATTGGTGCTATAGTTTGTACTCATATGACACCCATTTTTGTATTAACAGGGAGCCATTTGATAGAGTAGTGAGCCTTTACCATGTTCCCACCCCTAGGTAGATTAGGAAAGCCATCAAACATCATAAACTATGTAACAAATGGCCCTAAAAGGGGCAATTAGGAGATTAAGGTAACCTTTAGGGTTCACCCATTGTAGAGGTATAAAAGCCTTAGATTTGGCTTTGTGCCTCATTCTTGTGGTTGTGAGATTGGGAATAGAGCTTTGGAGCCTTGGCTTCCTTTCCCCATCCTTTGTCTCATTCTTGCATTTGTGAGTTCCCTTTGATGCTTTCACCCTCTCCCCTTCTCCCCATAGCATTCCTTTCTCCCCTCCCTTCCTTCTCCCCTTCCTTCCCCTTCCTTTGACTTCCTTTGAGCACCTAGGAGAGCACAACACTAGGATCCAAGAGCACCCATCTTTACACTTTGGGTAGATCTTAAGCTTGTGGCAAGCATTTTCTTGCTTAGTGGAGAGGGAGTACCTCTCACTTGCACCCCTCTACACCCCTACAAAGACAAAGAGGGTTCTTGGCTAGTTGATCCTTGAAGAGCATGGGTCTTCTCCCAAGAATCAACTTAATAAATGGCGGGGTTGCTAGGGAGCAAACCCAGGTCACCCACGTAATAGGAGGGAATATTCACCACATACCAGGGATATTGTCCCCCTTTCCAACAGTGCAAACAGACCAAGTGTCCTACGAGCCAAGGGCCCGTGGTGATGGAGAGGTAGTGATGAATCAAATGCACTTTTATGCTGACATCGCACCTCCATCTTTCCATGTTAGACCCTGGCCATCCACCAGCAACCCCTATGATGCCACGTGGTACCCCAAACCATTAATTGGTTGGGCATCCCCATAGGAGAGATCCACCCCACATGACCCCATTCCAGATTTACCTCCTAGAGAACCGCGACATGTCCGGTTCAGTGACCTTACCACACCACTAGACCCAAGACTTGCAACACCATCAACTTGTGTCGAGCCATCAGGCTCCCTTCAAGACAACCATCGCAAGGCCTTCCTATGGTGTCCGTCACACCACGGCACCAAGACTGGACCTACACCATATGACACTTTTATTGAATTGTCCCTATCGATACCTGCAAGGGCTTATGAGGTACTCTTCCACGAAATGGTGTCACTTCCACTCCCCATGTGTCACATGGCACCTCCACAACCACAACCACCCAACCTATCCAACCCACAGTCGGCCATGGCATCTATATCACCCATTGCAAAGGCCCCAATCCCATCATACACCCCTGGCTATGAACCGCACCTACATGTTAGGCCACCTTCCTCAGGATATATGGAATCTGGACATCCCTATGCACATGACTATCAGTATAGCAAAATATCTTGTTGCTTGTAAACACCTGCTAAAACATGGTGATTACCTTTATCTCCTTCAAATGTTGTTTTACTTCTATGAGGCATAATCTCAACATTTTTATCCACATAGTCTTGGATGATTGCTTTGGCCATCTCCACATGATCCCATGCTCGTCGTATTATCCCTATGTTTTCATGTCTTGCTTTCCTAGCCCCTTGCTCATAACAAGATTTGTACCTATGAAAGGAGGCCTTGACAAAATATGAAGAGGGGAGAGGAGAAGAGTGGAGATGAGGAGAGAGGGCACAGCTAGAGAGCACACCACAAATGACTAACTGTACACTAGAATTAGTTGAAAAAATAGAATATATACAAACCCTTTTAGGGTTAGGGTTAGGGGATCTAACCCTTTCCTTTATAGCACTCTATAAGGTTAGTGCTATGCACATATGATCACGTGATGGTGCTATGCACACATGATCACATGATGTTGAGCGTGAACTCTCAACACCTTCCCTCAAGATCAACATCATGAAGTAGGCCTTCCCTCAAGATGATGATTCTGGGGAATAGAAAAAGGACTGAGCATTACATTCCATCACACCCCTTTAATGGGAATGTCCTTCCTCTGCATCAAACCAAGAGCTAGTCGGTGTTTCTCGAATAGCTCTTTACCGAGTGGTTTGGTAAAGATGTCTGCAACATTTTCTTTGCTATCACAATGCTGCAGTGTGATGTCACCAAGTAACACTCTTTCTCTGATGAAGTGCTCTCTGACATCAATGTGCTTTGTTTTGGAGTGATATACTGGATTTTTGGCCAATGCTTGAGCCGATTGATTATCACAGTATATTGTTGTTGGCTTTGACTCATCAAAGTAATCTGTTTCTGACAATAGTCTTCTGAGCCATATAGCCTCACATGCACCTGTAGTGAGTGCCCTATATTCTGCTTCAGTTGAACACAAAGAAACAGTTGGCTGTTTGTTTGACAACCATGATATAGCACCTTGACCAAGGAAAAATGCATATCCCTGTGTCGATCTCCTGGTCTCATGATCTCCAGCATAGTCACTGTCACAGTATCCATGCAACCGTGGATGACTTCCTCTGTATTCTATCCCAAACTGTCTTGTACCTCTGATGTATCTCAAGACTCTTTTGGCTGCATTCCAGTGAGACTGTTTTGGATTTGCCATAAACTGTGCGAGTGAGCTTACTGCATAACAAATATCTGGCCATGTGATTGTCAGATATATAAGAGATCCAATGAGTTGCCTGTAGTATCTGTCATTGACTGTAGGCTTTTCTGAATCTTTAGTAAGTTTCAAACTCTGTTCCATGGGAGTGGCTGCAATCTTGCAATCTGCCATATGAAACTTCTTCAGGAGACTGTCAACATATTTGAGCTGACTCATGAATGTGCTATCGGAATCTCTCCAGAACTCAATTCCAAGACAATAGTGCATAAGTCCAAGATCTTTCATGTTGAACTCTGCAAATAAGTCTTGTTTTAGTTTTCTGATGAAGCTATCCTTGCTTCCTGTCACAATCAGATCATCTACGTACAAAAGTGCAATAGTAATATCTTCCCCTTGAACTTTGTAGTAGAGAGTATGATCTGCATTGGACTTCATGTATCCCAGATCAGCAAAATACTTGTCAATTCTGCTGTACCAACTTCTGGGTGCTTGCTTTAAGCCATAGAGACTTTTCTTGAGATGGCAAACCTTGTTCTCTTGTCCTGGTTCAACATAACCTGCTGGTTGTTGCATGTAGACTTCCTCGTCTAGATAACCATTGAGAAATGCATTCTTGACATCGAGTTGATACACATTCCATTTGCTGAGTGTCGCTAGTGATATCAAGAACCATATGGAATCCATCTTTGCTACTGGAGCATAAGTCTCATCATAATCTTGGCCATATTGTTGTGCAAATCCTTTTGCAACTAATCTGGCTTTGTATCTCTGAATACTGCCATCTGGATTGTACTTCACTTTGTATACCCATTTGTTGGCTATGGCCTTTTTTCCTGGTGGAAGGTCGCATAATTCCCAAGTGTTATTTTTATACAAAGCATCCATTTCTTCATTCATGGCAGTTTGCCATTCTGGCTTATCTACTGCGTCTTCGAAGTACACTGGCTCTTCTGTAGCCATGATGGTAGTCATAAGAGCATAGTTGGTGGTTTCCACCTGAATTGCTTTGCCTTTCTGAGCATATGTCAATCTGGCTGGTGGTCTGCTTTCCCTAGTAGACCGTCTGAGCTGCTGTGGCACTGATTGGGGTGTTGCTGGCAATTCTTGCTCTTCTTCATCAACCTGTTCTGTAGATGACTGTGAAGTCGATGCTTCTATCTCCTCTGTAGGTGAGGTTTTCCATTCTGATTCATCGAAGATTACATCTCTGGAGATAATGACTTTGCGGTTGATGGGATCATACAATTTGTATGCTTTACTTTCTTCACTGTAGCCAACCATGATGCATTTGCGTGACTTCACATCCAATTTCCTGCGATGATCATCATGTATGTGGGCATATGCTATGCAACCAAATATGCGGAGATGCCCAATGCGTGGCTTGTGTCCAGTGAATGCTTCATAAGGAGTCATACCTTGTATCGGTTCGGTAGGAAGCCGATTAAGCAAGTAGTTAGCTGTAGCTATTGCTTCTGCCCAATACTGATTTGGAAGATGCTTTTCACTAAGCATTGCTCTAGCACTGTCTGCTAAAGTCCCATTCTTCCTTTCAGCTATTGCATTTTGCTGAGGAGTATCTGCACATGTGAATTGTCTTCGAGTACCGTGATTTTTGCAAAAATTGATGAAGGCTGAAGACATGTATTCACCTCCTCTGTCTGATCTCATGACCTTGATCTTTCTGCCTGTTTGGTTTTCTACCATGGCTTTGAATTCTTGAAATCTGGCAAACACTTCAGATTTCTCTTTCAGAAAGTAGACCCAACAATATCTGTTGTAGTCGTCGATGAAGGTCAAGTAATAAAGTGAACCATTGATGCTGCGGGTCTGGGCATAACCCCATACATCTGTATGAATTAAATCAAGAATACCTCATGCACGAGAGGTACTTCTGACAAAGTTGGTTCGCTTTTGTTTGCCGAAGCAGCATGCTTCACAAACCTTTCCAAGAAATTGTAGCTTCGGAATCCCAATTGCCATATTTTGATTCCTTAGATCTAACAAGTACTTGAAGTTGACATGACCATATCTCTTGTGCCATTTTGCAGATAGTGGCATCTGTTGCATTTGAGCTGTCATGGCATGCTTATCTGGTACTGTAGCTAGCATCCTGTATAAGCGTCCTTCCTTGACACCTTTTGCTACTAGCTGACCTCTTTTGGATTTGTCTCTGATAGTGCATTCATCACCGTCGAAGATGACTTTGTAGTTGTGTTCCGTCATTTGACCTACTGACAAAAGGTTCTTGCTGAGCTTCGGAACATAGAGTACATCTTTGACTAATCCTTTTGTATCAGTGAAATTGTTCATAGGGATAACACCTGTCCCTTGAACCGGATTCGGTGTATTGTCTACTCTGTAGATGACATTCTTTTGACCTTCTAATGGCTTCATTTCTGTGAACCATTCCTGATGATTTGTCATATGAGATGATGCACCGCTGTCGATGTACCAAGGATCCTGTTCCACTTGGTCGACTTGATAGCTGAAATCCTCTTTGGGATTGAAATCAGTGTCTTGGTGCATTGTATCAGTCTGATGCAATTCCTCATTTGCAAGAAACATATTGCCATGTTCATTTGCAAAATGACTGTGACTAGAATGTCCACCACGATGATTTCCTCTTCCTCGGGAATTCCCTCGATTACTGCTGGATTGACCGCCTTGGTCATACTGCTTCTTGCGGCAATCTCTTTCATAGTGTCCAAACTTGTGACAATAGTTGCATTGAATGTTTGACACATTGGTGGATGCATTCCCTCGTCCTTGGAATCTTCCTCGGTTGGAATGATTTCCTCTTTGCTGATTTTGATGTTGCTGAGGATGCTGCTGATGCTGATGCTGATTCTGACTTTGATTTTGTTGATGATGATGACCACTTTTCTGATATGATCTACCTCTGTTTCTGCCTTTGCCTCTGCTTCTGTCTAAAGCTATGAATGCCTGATCATTAGAATGACCTTTACGTGCTTGAATGGCCTGAGTCCTGAGTTCTTCACCAAGTAGAACTGACTGAAGTTCTTCTAGTGTTAGAATTTGCCGTTGGATGGCAATACTCTGGACTAGATTCTCATATCCTTCTCCTAGTCCATTCAGGATTACTTGAACCATTTCTGTGGGATTCATAGTCTCTCCTGCTGCTGCAAGTTGATTGTTATAGTCTTTGATGCGGAGTACATAAGCATGACCGGTTTCACTGCTGTTGCGGAAACTCTGGTTGATCTGGTTTCTCAGGGTGAGAATCCTGGATGTGTTCTTGGACTCGTAGAGAGTTGCGAACATATCCCATGCTTCTTTTGATGTCTTGACTGTGTTGAGCTGTCCTAGCATGACATCTTGCACATTCTGCTTGATCAGGTGATAGGCATACTTGTCTTTCTTATCCCATTCTGCTTGAGCTCGGGCAATGGCAGGATCTGCTACTGGTGCGGAAACTGTTTGTGTAGATGTAGATCCCGATGTAGATCCCGTTGCTGGTGCTGTGACAACAGATGGAGTAGAGCTACTGGTGGCTGGATCGGCCAATGGTCTAGGTATAGATCCATCGACATACTCCCATTTGTCCTGAAGCACAAGAATGGTCTCCATTCGGTATTTCCATGTACCGTAATTGGAGTTGTCTAACTTAGCAGATGCCTCCAGATTGAGGTTGCTAGTCGACATGGTGCAAACAATGTACTCAAAAAGTGTCTTGAAAAACTCTGTATGAATCAACTGCAAATACACTGAAGATGCCAAGTGAAATCTCTGTACTGTCGGTGAAGATAGAACTGCTGTATATAAGATCTGATCTGTGTTACAAGGCTTGTGGCAATGATGCCGGGAATAGCCAAGAGGCTTTACAAGGCTGAAAAAATGATGTGCACGATGCCGTGAGATAGCCAAATAGGCTTTACAATGGTGGCATGTGTGTGTGAAATCAAGTGCTATTTGCCCACTGAATCAATCTGCAATGCCTCTGAACTCTGAAGTCTGCTCACTGAACTGATGAACGTAAGGTTTCAGGTAATGTAATGATGTGAAATCGGATGTGAGCGTATGGACTGACTCCGAGTAGGTAATAGTCGGGAATTTCGGGCATGGCTTAGATTGGCAACTTGGGGAATTCAAAGCGTCCCCTCTATGGCGATCTAGTCTACTCTGATCTAGATCTAAACCAACCGTCGATCGATGAAAGAGCAGCAAATAATTCCTTTTCCTTTGTTCTTTTAAGTGCTGGGTCAGATGCGTCGATGTAGAGGCAAATGTGCATGAAGGAAGTGGTTTTGTCGGCGAGGCTCAAATGTGAGTGTAACTTGCGCCAAAATGTGCACGTGATGTAACGAGCGCGTAGAGCATAAAAAATCGAGCGACTTTCCTTTTTGGAGCACCCTCAAATTCTTCCTGGATCAAGAGATATGACTTGATCTAGGTGGAGGGGCAAAAGGAGTGCAAATGGTGCTCAATGATGATGTGTCACTGTGAGTCACATGCAGTGATGATGTGGCACTGTGCTTAGCAAGAGGTGTGCCAGTGAAGCTCTGTGCTGAGGTGGCAGGAGTCTGCACATGCAGTGTGTGCACAGTGTGCCTGGCAAGGGACTGTGCCTGCAGGGGTCAGTGCTAACTGGACTGCTGAGGTGGCAGTGCTGAGGTGGCACTGATGATGTCAGCAGGGTGACGTGGCACTGATGACGTGGCACTGATGACATGGCACTGATGACATGGCACTGATGACGTGGCCCTGATGACGTGGCAGTGGTGACGTGGCAGATGACGTGGCAGATGACGTGGCAGTGCTGACGTGGCAGATGATGTGGCAGTGCTGACGTGGTAGATGACGTGGCAGTGCTGACGTGGCAGATGACATGGCAGTGCTGACGTGGCAGATGACGTGGTGACATGGCAGAATGACGTGTCACTGATGACGTGGCACATGATAAGATGGTGATGTGGCAGATGCTGGAGCCTGCTGACGTGGCCAGATAAGATGCCGTTGCCACGTGTCGATAGGAGGCATACTGGAATATTTGGAGGTGCTGACGGAATCTTTAAGATTCCGTCTTCTCCGTCGTCGGCCGTTTGGAGGTGGCGCCTTGAAGTCAATGGAGATGCTTCACTGAGAGCGTGGATGTTCGGACTATAGTTCGCCAATGCAAACTTAGATATCTATTTGTCAAACGCTAACATATGAGAGGAAAAGCGTTCGATTTGGTCGTGTCGCAGCGAGCTCGAAAGGAGAACGAAGGCCGCGTTGAGTGCGCTGTCCATCGCTCGAGCCTCAAAGGCTTTGGCTACGTTAGCTGGGGATGTTGTATTGGCTGCATCGTACGCGCATGAGCTTCCTCGTTACGGGCTTAAGGCTGGCCTTACAAACTATGCTGCAGCCTATTGCACGAGGCTCCTTTTGGCCCACAGGGTCTTGAAACAGTTTGAGCTCGATCAGGAGTATGTTGGGAATGAAGAGGCCACCGGCGAAGATTACAATGTGGAGGCTGGGGAAGGCCGCCGTCCGCGAAGGCTGTGAGGCCTTAGTGAGAGAGATCGAGGAGCCGTGGAAGGTCGAAGGCGCTACTGCAGTCTTCCTTAGTCATGGCTGTGGACCAGGAGATCGGCGGATCTCAGATTGCTGATGGAGTCGCTATTGTAGAAGCTCGCCTAGCGTCGCCTTTGTTGCAGTTGTTGTAGAGTTGAAGCTGCTTTGAAGGATGAAGGATGAAGGCGGGTGTGTAGAGTCTCTCAAAAACACTCTCTCTCTCTCTTTCTGTTAATCAAAGAGAATGGATCTCTCTCATTCACTCGAAATGAACCTCAAAGCAAACCTTACAAAGAACTTCTCTAAAGAAGAAAAACACCTCTCTCACTCTCAAATCACAATGGAAAGAACAGATGTTCTTTCAAACAAACGGAAATCTCTGATGAATGAAATCTCACAATGAACGGAATAATCTCTCAAGTGAACGGAAGTTTCTCTCAACGGAAGTGAAGGGAAGGATCTCACAATCACTCAAGAGGACTCTCAATCTCACAATCTCTCTCACACTCTCAAGAATCTCAATGTCTCAGCGGAAGACAAGGAAGCTCTGATACCATGACAAAATATGAAGAGGGGAGAGGAGAAGAGTGGAGATGAGGAGAGAGGGCACAGCTAGAGAGCACACCACAAATGACTAACTGTACACTAGAATTAGTTGAAAAAATAGAATATATACAAACCCTTTTAGGGTTAGGGTTAGGGGATCTAACCCTTTCCTTTATAGCACTCTATAAGGTTAGTGCTATGCACATATGATCACGTGATGGTGCTATGCACACATGATCACATGATGTTGAGCGTGAACTCTCAACAGGCCTTTGATATTCCATGTATTGTGTACCATGCCTTTCCACATACGGTTTTGCCACAAAATATCATATTTAAACCCCTTTCTTTTCCTTCCTTTCTTTGGATTGATTGAAGCATGTCATATACATATATAACCCTCTCAGATGAATTTTGTCCCCAATATTGCTGTCTAGCTTCTTCAACCTTTTTCCTCTCCACATGCTAGCAATAATTATTATCACAACAATCAACAATTGTCAGACATTAAGAGTTGTGAAATCTTTGACTTCTTTGACCTACAATCATTTTGTAATGGCTTTCTGTTTACCATTCTATATTTTCTTTTCCTCATAGTTTTTGCATTGCCTATAGTATCTATGTGTAGAGCTGATAACATATCTTGTTCATGTAACTCAAAAGTAATGTCATCCTCTTGTTGTTGGTCAATAAGCTTATTACCATCCTGATTTTTTGAATATTATTGTTGATGACCACGATTTCCACATTGGCCACCACAACCACGTCCTTTAGATGAGGACCTACCTTTGCCTCTACCTAAATCTGAGTAGAAGGCCTGTTCGTGTGAATTTCCAGATGAGGGCGTGCTACCCTTTACTCTTATTTCTTCACTAATGAGAAGTGCAATTTAATCCTGAAAATCAAAAAATGTCTCTAAACTCTAATGGAGGTTTGAAACTGGCTATAATCTTTGCCAAGAACATTGAGAGTCACTAACACAAGATCTTCGTCATCCACCCGGGGGATTCACAGGGGGAAACTTATGATATCACGTGAGTGTACAATAGGGGGTTTTTTTGAAATGAGGCATAAGCTTATACATTAGGGGTGGGGGCCCTTTTTTCCCCCCAAAATTGAATTTAAGCTAGGGGGACCATGTCATATTTAAGAAGGGGGGACATAATATAGGTTACCTTGGGTAACTAGTCCAAACAAGTTTGATTTTGTGTATGGTTTTAAATAGTCATAGGGAAAGTAGCCTAAATTTGCTTATTGTGTAATCTAAATGCTTGAGAAAGAATGTAGATTTAAGGAAAGGGGAGGACATAATGGAATTTTGGTGGTATCTTATAAGCTTAAATAGGGGTGTTTTATCATCCTACGTGGATCTTAAATAGGGGGTTTTCTTGAAGTTCATGCACGCAGGTGACGTCCCCCTTTAATGAAGAGTGAATCCCCCGGGGTCATCCATAGGTGATCCAATAGATGCAAGAGCATCTGCAAGCTTCTTCACCTTCATTGAGTAATCATTTATACTCATCCCTCTGCACATTATGCAACCCTTGTCTTAGTTGCATCTTCTGTGCTTGTGTCTTTGTGCTATACATTTTCACCAATGTATCCCAAGCATCCTTTGGCATTACTGCATCTTGTATATGTACTATCATAGAATCTGAAATACTGATAGAAAGCCAGTACATCACTTTTCTTACTCTTTTACACAACTTGTAGGTCTGCACTTGTTGTACACTCGCATTTTTTGAAAGTGGTGGCTCGACTTTAGCACCTGTGATGAAATCCCAGTAACCCTTTCCCATAAGGAAATTTGTCATTCTGAACTTCCATGCTTGGAAATTATTCTTATCTAGCTTCTCGCTAACAAGCTAAGCAAGGCCACTATCTGCCATTTTACTTTGCAAGTAATCTGCAATCAAAATCTACACTCTTTTTGCAAACTCTGAAATTTGCCTCACTTGGGCAAAACACAACCACTGCAACAACAACAACTTGGGAGTAAACAAATCGTCTCTTCAAGTGACCTTTTGCATACACAAGTAACCAGAAATCATCCTGCACTTTTCATAGCCCCTGCACAATGGACATACATGCAACTTCCTATTGCAAATCCGCGTTGCGATAGAGAATAGGCATACATAGTCAAAAATGGCCACTTTTGGTAAGTGCCTCCAAAAACTTCTATGTCCAAAACGGGGCCCTTTGCTTTGCCGTGAAGGGCATCTGATTCTGAGATAGTACGCCCTGTACTTCTGAGTGTGGTACCTATAGCAAAATGCTCTTGAACTCAACGAAAGAGAGATGCAACTCCTCTTACCCAAGATATCACAACCTCTGCTTGCTGCTCGAGCTCCTCACCACAAACTAGGCTTTGATACCAAGAAAAGATTATGGGGGAGAGAGAGGAGAACTCATTTATAGCAACTTTCTTCTTCACAACAAGAGATAAGAGGTGGAGGTTGAAACTATTCTATCTTCTTTTTTGAAAACCACACACAACAAGGTATACATAAGAAAGGCTATGAACACTCTATGACTAAGTGTTCTACTAACTCTAGATAAGTGGTTCCTAGTGTGAACTTAAACCATACATCAAGGAGCTGTCATAAATTGTTATTTACTAGCGGCATATCTGCCACCTAACTATGTCAGTGTCGTAAATGCTTCTCAGTCACCTCAACCTGGCCGTTCATCATTATCCACATGTATTGAGCTCGATATCTCAACAAAGCCTTTATCGCTACCTCCTCAACCAGTGGGCCCAAATGGAGTCCAATTGAACAATTGTATGGGATTAAACAAAAACCAGAGGAGCCCCTCAGAGATTACATCAGAAGAATTAAGAACCTTAATGGTAGGTGCATTGCTGAGGAGAGACTCTCTGACAAGCAGTTGTGCCCATGCTTATTGCTAGGGATCGAACAAAAAACTAAATGACCTATTGAATATTCTAGACCGTGTATCCTTCGAACTCATCGTAAAAATGGCCATCAAGTTGGATGACAACATGAGGGATACAAAATCAATTGATGATGTGTCCAAAGCACCCTCAATCAAATCACATGACTCCAAGGAGTTGGCGAAGGAGAGCTCTACTAGCGAGTCTCATGAGAAGATGATGGAAGATCTAGTGGATCGAATGATGAAGAGGATGCAACCCATCCTAGGGAAAGAAGCATGACCCACTGCTTACCTATAACCCAGGAGGGACAATGTCTGGTGGTCCATATTCCAGTAGAATCATACTACCTCGGAGTGTCCCCAGTTGTGACCTAGACTACAACGTTACTATGCATATTGCCAATGATGGGGGAATCATGACACCAATCAATGTCATTACCCCCATTACATGCAACAGCCACAACTTTTAATGAGGGTGCAACAGTTGTCACTCCCTGCACCTCTGAATGCACAAATGACCAAGACATAGAAGGGCCTTGAAATGCCTTTACCACCTCCTGTACTACCCCCGCAACGACCCCAACCAAAATTAACTCCCATCAATCAGCTAGGGATGGAAGAGGGTCAAGAGTTGTTGGAGTACAACTCCAATAACCAGTCTAGCTACAAGCCATCCTATGCAGGGGAGTATGAAGGTCCTTTAAAGCCCAATTACTATGTGCTGCAGGGATGATTACCAAATCCCAGTTTATCATACCAATCTGGTACCCATCTTTTAGACTGCGCCTATGCCAAGGCCAATGGATATTAACTCTACAATCAGGCGACCTCCCTTGCAATGTTATCACTGCCAAGGACCCCATCGAGTGGTTGAATGTCATCACAAGAATACCAGGCCTAGCAACCCCCAACCTTTGCTACCCCTTTGCCCCAGATGTGGCACAGTCCATCTTTACATTGACTGCCCCATGAGGCAGGCCACCAAGCTTGCTCCAGATCCACAGCCACCACAAGTCTGAATTTGTTAGGGGTTCAATGTAGCTATCCCCCTAAAATCTTTGTTAATGTTATCACATGATCACAGGCACAAGCAAAAGCAGAAGCCGTGACATAAGAGCAGACAAATGAAGGAAGAAAAAGGCATCAAAAACCAAAAAACGAAAAAATAAGATAGCACCCTCCATAGGAACTAACATAGATTTCAATCACGGGTCCACGAGACTGAGGGGCACATGCTGGTTCCTAAAGAGTTAGCCCAGACTGAGGGACACATGTTCGTTCCTAAAGAGTTAGCCCATACCAGACCACATACACCCTGGGGGATGGGTAAATACCCTAACCCATGGGTTGAAAAAGAGAGGCTGCAGGCCGCATGGAAACTAGTACACAAATGCCAATATAAATTTGAGAAACGCTCGCAACAGAGGAAGGGATCTAACTCTGTCCATCCAAACATGCTAATGCATAGGAAGATCGGGAAACCTTGGTGAATCCTACGGGTAATCATTAAAGATGACAAGACCATATGAGATTACAATACTGGAGACTCCCAAGTCTCATCTGAAGTAGGAACACTGGAGGAACTTGATCGGATCCCACATGAGAAACCCACAAGTCTACAACAACTATGAAGAGCAATCACACAACTTTTGAAAAAAACAAAAACAGATTGCCTTGAATTGTTTTAGCTCTAACAAATGTCGGACAACTTAAATCAAAGAGCTACTACCACTTCTACTACCCTCACAAAGATTACTCAGGTTGCTACCACAAAGAAGTCTCTATCCCTCACTCACATAGCAATAAGGCTCTCTCTCCCTCAACAATTTTTCAAGATCGAGGAGGGAGAAGAGGGGATGCGACTCAACCATCCGAGTTTTCCATTGATCAAAGCTATAGGCAAGTTACATTGCTTCATGCCATAACATCTAGATCCACTTTTTTCTCCTAAAAATTTTCACTATCCTAGATTCTCTCAATCATGCCATGTGATTCTTTCTTTACTTTCTCAATCATCCATGTGGCTTAACCACTTACATCATTGCTTATGTCATCACACGTCTTCCATAAACCACTCTAGGTACGCACATTTGTGCTCCATATTTTCCCCATGGCCTAGTGGACATATGTTCTTCCTAGCCATGATCTACATCACTATTTCAACATGTATATATATATATATATATATATATATATATATATATATGCATGTATGTATAAATATAAATATATATATACCCATACACACATGCGCATGCACACACATACTACATAACCTAGTAGAAATGGCAACCTAAAAGTGCCATTTCTATATTATTAAATGGCACTTTCATGCTATCATTTCTACATGCGCCATTTTTTGGAAATGTCGTGAAAAGTGCCATATATTTTTTTCATTTTTTATGTTTGAAATGTTTCTAATGTTGGAAATGGTAAAAGATTAAAAACATCATGGACATTTCCTACGTTTTAAATGGCATAAATGAGAGGGTATGGAAAAAAAATGACAAATTTTGTCATTTCTTATGTTCTAAATGGAAGAAAAGTGAGATAAAATTTGCCATTTCTTATGTTGTAAATGGCATGAAAGTTTTCATTTCTTATGTTATAAATGGCAAAAAAGTGACAAAAAGTTGCCATTTTTAATGTTGTAAAAATGGCAAAAAAGTGACATAAAAGATGCCATTTCTTACGTTGTAAATGGCAAAAAAAGTGACTTAAAAGATTTCATTTCTTACGTTGTGAATAGCAAAAAACACGACAGAATAGTTACCTTATATTATGTTGTAAATGGCACAAAAAGTGACATAAAAGTTGCCATTTCTTATGTTGTAAATGGCAAAAAATGTGACATAAAACTTACCATTTCTTATGTTGCAAATGGCAACAAAAGTGACATAAAATTTGGCATTTGTTTGTTACAAATGGTGATAAAAGTTTACCATTCCTTATGTTGTAAATGACAAAAAAGTGGTGAAAGTTACAAATTGCTATTTGAAAAATAGAAAAATAAGTGACATTAAAGATGTTCCTGATATTTCAAATGGAAATAAATTGCCATTAAAGTTATCATTCACTAAATTTAAAATTAAAAAGGCATTAAAGTGGAATAATTATTAAGTTCTCAATGTCTAAAAACTTAATTATAATCACCCTTCAACTCATGGTTTTAGCATTGTACTCCACATACATACGATATCTCTCTTATAAGGATTAGACACTACCATGTCATCCTTTTGACATTGAGCAAGACCTTCCTTTCCCATGACAACATATACCCATTATATATATGATGAGGTAGAGACATTTATGTTAGGATGCATGTCCACCATGTCATCCTTTTGACATTGAGCAAGACCTTCCTATCCCATGACAACATATACCCATTATATATATGATGAGGTAGAGACATTGATGTTAGGATGCATGTCCACCATGATGAATTGAGGGGCATACGTGACTTGTTTTTTATAAACTTCCACTTTTGTAACCATCCTTGTATGCCTAATTTATAATGGCAGATTTTCCCTACTCTTCATTAGGGGGGGATCTAAACCTATGTCTAATGCTACCAATAACAAGACCATAGCTTTTACATGGCTTGCATTGAAGGGGGTGTTGAAATTTAAACATAAGGTAGTGACCCAAGGATGAGATGAGGGGTGTTGGTGTAAAAGATTCTAGGGAGGCCCTAATATTAGGGAACCCTAACCCTAGATCTTGGATACTATATGGGGGTAATGGGGGTAAAAAGAGAGGAAATACTCACTTATTTTAAGAGGAGAGCCTCCAGTTGTATCTTGAGCAACTACTAAGCAAGACGACCTTGTATGGACAGTCTCCTTCATCTTATGTCCACATTATCTATGGTGTCCTCTTGTTCTCTCTCAGATTGTGTGATCCTCCTCCTATTTTCTCATCATGTTCAACTTATATGGTTTGTAACTTTGTGATTTGTTCACTTCATTATATATATATATACTCTAGTTAAAAAGAAAATTAACATAAACAGTGGCCTTGTATATCATGTTGGTTTCTCAACATTTATTATGCCCTTGTATGATATGGCAAGAAACTAGGTGCATGGCCTTGAACTTTCAAGTATTTTCTTTGTATAAATTAAAGTGATGCAAGCTAGGACCCCATTGTTTTATATTCCAATGTACAATGTGGTATTTCTACTTGACAAGTATAGAAACATGTAACACAATTTGAAAACATTATATCAAATGTTGCCATCACTCTCAATACTCTCTAGCAGCCTTTGTATTGCTATACTAGTTTTCTTGAAGATCTTAAGTGACAAAATAGAGCTTCTCAATCTTGAGCATTTAGATGATGCTCTATCATCCTCTTACACCTAACTTCTATTTGCTACTATAGCTAGTAAGGAGGACACTTTACTAAGGACCACTAATGGTGAAACTTTAAAATTCTTTAGGTGCATCCACAAGAACAAGGTGAAAAGCCAAAACTAAGGCCTCTATACCCCTATAGAGCTAAAACCCTAAACTTACCATGAATCCATCCTAAAGCCTTTTTTGGGCCATCTATTACATTGTTTTGCATATATTATGGCTTTCCTAATCTACCTAGTGGTGGGATTTGATAAAAGGCACAACTATTCATCAAAAGGGTAGTGTAATACAACAAAATGACCACCCTAAGGGTATTGGAATGTTATAAGGCATGGGGATGTGAAGACATGTGATAATCATATATCTTGTCATGCATTTGTGCATATGTGTAGATGAACCTTTTGCATGTTCATTCTGATGATTTAAAGGTTATGTACACTATTTGATAGAACGTCCTACACCCAAAAAATTTGGTCAACCATAACATCATAAAAATGGAAGTAGTGTCCCCAAATGAGCATCAAAGTGAAGGTGTTAACCAAAATGGTTAACAACCCCCTTTTGATTGGTACCCTTCTATATTAGAATAACACGTCTACAAGGGATTTCAATTTTATGTTGCACTCACATCCTATCATTACATATTGAGAGTGACCACCCTGAGAGTATTGGAAAGTCATAAGGCATGGGGATGTGAAGACATGTGATATTCATGATATATCTTGTCATGTATTTGTGCATTTTCATAGATGATTCTTCCACATGTTGATTCCGATTTAAAGGTTATGCACACTACCTGATAGAATGTACTACACCAAAAAATGTGGCCAAGAGTTGAATTTCAAAGCATTGTTCCAATATAGATGATTGCCAAAGATCACGAGGAGAACCTCAAGTCAACATAGAACATTGGGAAATGCACCTCAAGGTCCTGCACAAATGCAACTCGCTCAATAATATCAAACCTATGTGATTGGCAATGCTCCAATTTCCTTTGCTATCTCTATAATGAATCCTAGATGTGTGGCTCAAGTGCTCGAAGTCATGCGACAACAATACACCACTATCTCAAGAAAGAAAAAGTATAGAATTACTCGAAGGTTAATGACTTGCTACTATTGTGGAAAGCTTGGACATTCCAATTTCATAAACGCCCATACACTAGTAGATTAATTCTACTATGTGAGGGACTGCAAGCAGCAAGGACATAGGTAAAGAGGATTGTCCCTACCACATGATGCAAATAGACCTTGACCCTATATACTACGGTGCTTCTACATAACTGCCCTTCAATTCAAGGCTCCGTCTTCAGATTTTCTGTACAAAAACGTACCCTTCCACGGGTGTGATTTTTTGGTGAGCTTATTGTCATGAGCTTTTTTTCAATTTTCATGAATATTGTGAGCTTTTCATTCACTCTTTCTAACCTCCCCATCTTTCGTATGGATTTCTAAGAAAAGCTCGCAAAAACAAAGGAAATGGTAGAAAAGCTCACATTAAAAAGCTCCCCCCTTCCACGTGTCCTGCGGACGCTAAAGATGACGAGGATGTTCGTGTCCGCTTTGCTTTGCTTTGCTTCTCCTTCGTTATCGTCTCAGCAATCTACACTGACCGTATCAAGCGATTCTTGCCTGTCAAAGTCGTCTTCCCATCTTCATACATCGTATCAAGCCTTTCGATCGAATTTGTTGCTGGTGATGTGCTGCTTTTGCTCTCCCGAATCGGTTTTTCTCCTCCCTCGTTGTCCCATGGAGAACTCATGCCTATTATGGACTTACAGGCACCAAAACCCCTGTTCCGACGCGTTTCGGAGGTGGTGGAATCACCGGCACCAGAATCCCTGTTTAGATTATTATCAAAGAGCCACGAGTTAGGCCCATTCACATCTGCATTGATCGTTCAAGGTCGATTTCTTGATGGTAATCTGCTGCTCCTTCCTCTTTTTCTTTCCCTCGAGTGCTACACATGTGCGATGAGTGCTACCAGCCTGTGCGGTTTGAGAGATTGCGATGACGTAAAGGATAGGGGCTCGTGACCAATTTGGAGTGCTAAGCCTGTGCGGTTTGGGCAATCGCCTTGACATAAACGATTCGGGGCGTGTGACCGCTTTTGATTGCTACACCTGTTTGGACAATTGCGTTAACATACAGGAGGATAGGGGGCTGTGCAATATGTGACACCAATGGGGGTGCCCAACCGGTCAGGAAGAAAAGTGTGTGTATTATGTGCGAGACACAGAGAGAGAGAGAGAGAGAGAGAGAGAGAGAGAGAGAGAGGGGGAGAAAATCATGCGTGTTGGTGTGTTTCAGACAGAGAGACAGAGAGACCGAGAGAGAGAGAGGAGGAGGAGGGGTAGGCGGAGGGGGCGGGGCTAGAAAGGTAGCCACCTTTTTGTCTGTTGGTTCCGTATATGTATACAGAGCACTTGATTCCCTTGTCATGCAGAGCCCTGGTTGCTTCCACAGGGAAGGAGAAACAATTGGGAAATTTAGAAAGGACCACTATACAGAGTCGCCGACTAAGTTCATTCAAAATTTTCAGACAATCTGATGCCCCTTTTTAGGTTGTTCCGTGCATTCCATAGGGCGACCACTAGAGGGATTTATTTGGCATTGATTAGGCTAGAGCAATCAAAGTGGCAAGACTCATCCAGTTTGGGGCGTCTTTTAGTGTGAAACTTTCCACCTTCCTATGAAGCGAAATTGCCCGGACATCTTGTGGATTCAGGATGCTCCTGATGATCCACTTTACGAGCCATTCTGTTTGCTGATTCTGACGCATCTTTTATTCCTAGCCCTCCATATTAGTGGGCAGAGTGGACCAAACCCATCTAACGTTGGGGAGGGTTGGGGAATGCCACTTGGTATTTGGATGTGTTACCTATTCAGTATAGGTTTAGTAACGTTGTGAATAGTCACTCTCGCAACTGCAATTCATATTGTTTGTTTGTGAAATTTGTCCAATGTGATG
The DNA here is from genome assembly GCF_047967505.1 of Dipteris shenzhenensis. Classification (NCBI taxonomy): domain Eukaryota; kingdom Viridiplantae; phylum Streptophyta; class Polypodiopsida; order Gleicheniales; family Dipteridaceae; genus Dipteris; species Dipteris shenzhenensis. Next base: position 48,744,616 of record NC_141597.1, read on the forward strand.
TGTTTGTGTATGAGTGCTAATGTTGTGAGAATTAAAATTTTCAACAATGCCCCGTGATAATGAAACTATTCATGTCATGAATTTTGGTCAAAGAGTTAGATGAAATATTTTAAGGGTGCCTGAGGAGGTCTATGTTGCTGCTATTATGTTTTTCTTATGACTGTCTGTGTAATAAATATATGCCAATATTCAATCAATACCATAGAAACGCTCAATGGTTATATTTTGATACATCTGTTTTTATAATGCAATGCTCTACCATGGGATCCTCTAACTTTTAGTTGTTCCCAATTACATTATGTGCATTTTTTATTCTTGTTTCATGCAATATTATAATAGCTCATTAAAAAAATGTGCCTGGCCATTAACTAAAATCTTCTGCTAGTATACAGCTGACATCTGCAATGCTCTCCTTCTCAAAAATATCAAATTCTGGTCAATATCTGGCTCATGTTTGGATACAAATGGCTTTCATATGGTAGAACACACGTACACAGTCCTCTGGAAAGAACAAGGAAGAAAAGAGTGTGTGTGTGTGTGTGTGTGTGTATGTGTGTGAGAGAGAGAGAAAGAGAGAGAGAGAGAGAAGAGAGAGAGAGAGAGAGAGAGAGAGAGAGAGATCTAATGCAATGCAGTTTTAGGCTATGGAGCTGCACAGGGTTTATTATGGGACTCCACAGAAAGTGAGTGAAAGGAAACGCCTTATTGATCTTTGTGCAGAGGAGCAAGTTCCTCTCTACAAAGCGATCAAGATTGATGTTGCTGAGGTGGTTGATCCAGTCCTACAATGTAATGAGACTCTCATAACACACACCAGGGTGAGGAATGATGCTGAAAAAAACCTGGCCCTTGCACAGGCAGGCTGTTCAGAGTTGGTGATAGTAGTGGAAGCTGTACTCATCATGGAGGAGAAACTCAATGCTGCATACCAAAGCATCAGCAACATGCAGATGTACGCTAGGAGTCTCGACCGCCTTCTTAGCAACATTAAGGAAAAAGATTCTTTGGGCAGCTTTGGTAGGTTATGCTTTGGAATCTTTACTGCATTGAAGGAAGAGTTTGTCACATCTACAAGCAAAATGGACCTACACTTGTGCAAGGAGGTTTTTGAACTTTCATGTGAGATGGCTTTGCTAGACCATCCTGATCTTCCGAATTTGAAGGATGCGTGCACATGGAGTGAGCACATCATCTTTGCATGGAGCGAAGTGTACAAAATGACGAAGCAGCGCCATCAAAAGTCGAATCCCTTTTCCTTCATTGCAGCAGACATTGAGACTGCGATAAATGCACTTAGTGTGCTGCAGTACGTGGCTCCAAAATATGAGTTGCTGAATCCCTTGATTCAGGCAACCATCCCTCTCATTTCTGACCTGATCAAGAAACAACAAGAAAAGGAGAAGAAATTGACCAGTGAGAACATAGTGGAGATGAACCGTGCTAGGATTCACTTCAAGCAACTTTTCAAGTAAGCCCTTCTGTTGTCTTGCATATTTCTCCTTCATTCTTCTTATGGTTAAAATGAATAGAACATGATGACATCTTGATCATTGTTGGAAATATTTGAATCTGAATGTCTTACTTGGATCAATGTATTATCAGGGGAGCTACAATAACAGAGGATGGAGTTTGGTGGCATGCTTGGGGAAGATATGGACAATAGAACAAGTCGATCCCATCAATAAGTAGTGTCTGATTATGGGAGGAGCAGCCCTTAGTAGAGGTTTATTGGGACCTCAGCAAGTGCATGCATCAGGTGTAGGATCCATCCTAATGGCCCCTGTAATGTGAGAGAGAATGCCTCACTCAACAGTATACCACCCCCCCCCCCCCCCCCATCAACAGAGCTCTTTTGGTGCAAAGTTTGTGTGGCTGGCAGCCTGGTAGCGGATCTCTTGCATGATTGCACGGTGAGCCGTGCACTTCAGCAGATGCAGATCAACGACATTTTGTGTGAGTCGCTTTCTTGAGTCACCATAGCATTGCCTATGGGACTGTAACATTACTGAGCATGTTTATCAGGGATGCCTATGTTCTTCACCAGGGCTCTTCTAGGTTGCCACTGCCTCTGCGTCCACATCGCCATCCAGGATGGTGATGCAGTTTGCATTGTGCTTGCTGAACGCAGCCTAGGGGCCCCCATTCCTATAGGGGGATCTCGTTTGGGAGATCATAGGCAGTATCAGAGCTTGACAGATCTCAAGTGCGCAAGCAGCTTTGTACCTAGTGCGCAAGCAGATGTCACTCCAGGCCATTTCAGCAGAGTCCCCAGAAGCATATACTGGCTATACTGCCCAACCAAACTGAGCTTCTTTTATATTAGATAGCAGATGCAATCAACCATGAGTTGGGTGGTTGCTGTATTTCAGCTCTCATTTGCAGGGTCCATTCACAGCATCTGCTTTATTTCAGCACTCATTTGCTGATGTGGCCTTCTCTGTACTTTGTTTCTTGTAATCATAATGTCCTTTCCTTGAAAAAAAAGCAGCTTTGTGAGCGCTTTTTTTTCCTTTGGTTAGCCAGCATGCAAGGCTGTGACCTTGCAGTTCGAGGAGAAAGGGCCATACTTGACATAATCGATTAACCTCTTGTTTGGAACTACTTGCTAATATAGACTTCAGCACTGGTGGCAAATATAGGACCCTCAGCAGAACCAGGTAGTATGGAAGCTTTAGCCGATGTAATCCTCCTCCAGTGGGTGATGCTGCATGCTGTGGTCAGTTATAATTGCTGATGGTACACATCAGTGCATCTAATTGAGTAGGGAACCTTGGTTGAAGGCATGCAATCTACTCAAGAAGACTGCCTTCTTACCTAGATGTGAGACAAATGCACGTTTTTTCTTGTTTGGAAAACTTGGGGTTTCATCATTATGTTGTAAACATGGGAGGTTTGAGGGCTAATTATTGACTCTTCTTTTTTGTATGGGCTTGAAGTAATAAAGCTTGAAGTGACTATTTCTGGCTACTTGGCATGATATGGAGCATTTGTTAGAAAATACCCAACGGAGGGTACACGCAGCGGAAGACTTATAGTAATGCCCAGGAGCTCACACAGTGTGCGGTGTGGGTGTGGAATCACAAACTTCTTTACTTATGTGCATTCAATAGGTGTGCAGACTCATCAATAGACAATGAACCAAACCAGATAGAGAAACCACCTTATAATATATTTCCGTCCACAACTATGGACACAATACAAAAGAGACAGATCCAGAGTCCCACCAATGGTGTGGTCCTCTGATCTTACCACAAAAGTCCTTCTCCTATCTGCTGGCTATCTCTAGACTAGAGTCCGCGTGCTCCACCTCGAGCGTAAGTAGACTTTCCGTCTAGAATGATCTTCTCCACCTTGCTGTCTGGAAACCAGTCTAGGTGGGCAGCTTCCTGCAAGCCAAGTCTGCAGCACAAGGTACTACTTTCTCCTCCTGGCTGTAGGCCCAAAGATAGCCCTGCTGCTGCTCCTTCTGCTGGTGGAATTGCTGCTCCAGATGATGATGAAATGAGGCCTGAATGGCCTCCTTATATAGGCCCCAAGGCCTGCACCAAAAAACCGACCAGTCTGTAAAAACCGACTCAGTCTGTAAAAACCGACTCAGTCTGTAAAAAACCGCCCTTAAAGGGCTCACAAGTCAGGCCTTTTATGGCCCAAACTTCCAGGGCTTTTGGCCCTCCATTCAAGGCAAATATGCAGCCTATAAAAGGCCTGCCACCTGCCCACTGACAGTCACATTCCTTGCTGCAGATCTGAGCCTGCACTCCCTGCCATGTCTGTGCCTGTGCAAACAGTGCGCCTCCATGTCCTAGACCCTCCGCAATCTGTCCCAGACTGTCTTGCTTCTGCTCCGTACTTTCTTGGCCCTGTGTCCTGCCCTTAACAGTCCTAGATGTGCTGCCCTCATGCCAGCCATGATGCTGTCTATGTGGCAGCCCCTTTCTCTCATTTTCTGTTGGGTTCTGCCCTAGGTCTCCCTCCCCCATGCTCTCCTCATATGGGGGCTTACAGATGGGGAGGTGACCTTTCCAACACCCCCTCTCACCGACACATCTCAGCCCAATGCCAACACGTCGATGAAGATGCTCCAGTAACTCCCTGGTCGTAGTCCTCTGGAACCTTTCGGTGTCGAAATCTTTTCCTGGCTTTTCATCCAGTGGCTCCTGCTCCACCAGGTCCAGTTCCGCTTCCGCACACCATCCTGGTACACAGGTCCGTCTCTGGTAGCACCTCCTGGTACCACCTCCTTCAGTCGCATTCCCGCCTCTGAACTTGAGCAACCCAGCCGTCACGATCTTCCAATCGTCCTCCTCATAATGAGTGAACATCCTGGAGTCTTCCAGGCACCATGCTCTGAGGGTCTGTTTCAACCCGTCCTTCCTTTGGCAAGGTCTGCAACCAATGAATATTTCCAGATAACCTGGACCACGAACTCTCGCTGAGTTCTCAAGCAGGTACTCTTCTGGCTTCAGTACTCTTTGTCCACCACCTTCTAGCAATCTGCGTCCGAGATTTGAAGAAGCACCAAAACTTCCCCTTCTGCCTTCGAAGAAGGCCAATTCCTTCCAATCTCTTATCACCTGAGACAAATGAAGAGCAGAATCTCTCCACAGCATGCTATAAAGGCTCAAATGCAAAATATCAAATACATACCAGACTGTTGTACTGCCTGAATGTTCGCTCTGAAAGCAAACCGTGTACCTCAATGAGGCACCCGCCAAGATCGTGTGTAATCCTGTACTGTCCCCTTCTGAAGTCCAGCATCCATCTGACCATGAGACCCCAGGGCTTTCTATGGAATCCACCCTCGTGTCAGTGTCAACAGCTACACACCTGGAAGGTACCAAGCGCTCCATACTGTCCTTCACCTTCACAAAGGCATCTGAGTCCTCGTCGACCCACATCTCTATGTCAGACATCCTTACTGTGATTTCGGGATCAACATACCTGACCTCGGTAACACTCGGTGATGTCACCAGGAACAAATCTTCGATTACCACATTAGTTTTGGCTTTTCCCTCTGAATCTGGGTCAGACTCCTGTTTGTTTTTCAGATCCGCCTTTTTCTTTCTGCAGTCCTTTGCAAAATGTCCGGGCGTATCACAATAGAAACACTTCTTCTTGTGCTTCCTCTTCGAAGTCCCCTCGTCATCAGAGTCATCTTTATTGGACTTGCCACTGTTAGGCTTGCCCTTTCCCTTACCTGCGGAATCCTTCACCAGCATCGCCTTGTCGTCTTTGTCCTCGTTGTAGAGCTTCTCCCGAGCTTCCTCCTGTAGCAGTAATGGACACAACTCCTCAAATGCATGAGGTTTGGTCCTCTGTCCTGCTGTCACAGCCGTAACAAAGCTCTTGAAACTCCGAGGCAGTCTCCTCGTACCATCAAGGCCAGATGGCATGAGTCTGTCTTCTGACCAATTGCTGCCAGCTGATCCCGCACCACCTTGGCCTTTGTCAAATGGCTGTGTACCGTATCGCCTTCTTCCATATCAAGATTGTAGAGTTGATGCTGAAGAAGCACGATCCGAGAGGTATTATCTGTCTCGTACAGATCCTTCAGGGTGGCCCACGCCTCTACTGACGTCTCGGCCAGCTGGATATGCGGAAGAACAGAGTCCGCCGTAGTCCCTATGATTATTGCCAGGGCATGGGCATCTCTTTCTTCCCAAGCTTCAAGCTCTTCTCTGTCTACTGCCATGAGTACCTTCCCTTTACTGTCCACCATGTCTTCCGGCTTCGACTCCTCTCCCGTGGTCAGCTTCCACAACTTCCGAGCCACTAAATGACTCCGGATCTTCACTTTCCAGATCGGGTAATTAGTCCCGTCCAGGTTTCGAGACTCTCCAAAGTTAGGGATAGTGAAAGAGAGAAAACTGGAGGAGGAGGAAGGGGGCTGAAGAGGCTGTCGACATCTCTGCTGTATATACCGCTCAGCAAAGTCAACCAAACTCAATTTCAGTAAACCAGAACTCTGAACGCACCTGACTGAACCTGAGTCACCCTCCTTCTCGCAAGGGCACAATCCTCCAGTCGTGGAAGTCGATTCCCTAGAGCTTCTGAATGAGGGTCGTCCTTCAGCAAGGTCCCTGCCTTCAGGCTCCCACACCTGTGAGCCTCCTACTTGGGCTCTGATACCAAGTTAGAAAATACCCAACGGAGGGTACACGCAGCGGAAGACTTATAGTAATGCCCAGGAGCTCACACAGTGTGCGGTGTGGGTGTGGAATCACAAACTTCTTTACTTATGTGCATTCAATAGGTGTGCAGACTCATCAATAGACAATGAACCAAACCAGATAGAGAAACCACCTTATAATATATTTCCGTCCACAACTATGGACACAATACAAAAGAGACAGATCCCAATGGTGTGGTCCTCTGATCTTACCACAAAAGTCCTTCTCCTATCTGTTGGCTATCTCTAGACTAGAGTCCGCGTGCTCCACCTCGAGCGTAAGTAGACTTTCCGTCTAGAATGATCTTCTCCACCTTGCTGTCTGGAAACCAGTCTAGGTGGGCAGCTTCCTGCAAGCCAAGTCTGCAGCACAAGGTACTACTTTCTCCTCCTGACTGTAGGCCCAAAGATAGCCCTGCTGCTGCTCCTTCTGCTGGTGGAATTGCTGCTCCAGATGATGATGAAATGAGGCCTGAATGGCCTCCTTATATAGGCCCCAAGGCCTGCACCAAAAAACCGACCAGTCTGTAAAAACCGACTCAGTCTGTAAAAAACCGCCCTTAAAGGGCTCACAAGTCAGGCCTTTTATGGCCCAAACTTCCAGGGCTTTTGGCCCTCCGTTCAAGGCAAATATGCAGCCTATAAAAGGCCTGCCACCTGCCCACTGACAGTCACATTCCTTGCTGCAGATCTGAGCCTGCACTCCCTGCCATGTCTGTGCCTGTGCAAACAGTGCGCCTCCATGTCCTAGACCCTCCGCAATCCATCCCAGACTGTCTTGCTTCTGCTCCGTACTTTCCTGGCCCTGTGTCCTGCCCTTAACAGTCCTAGATGTGCTGCCCTCATGCCAGCCATGATGCTGTCTATGTGGCAGCCCCTTTCTCTCATTTTCTGTTGGGTTCTGCCCTAGGTCTCCCTCCCCCATGCTCTCCTCATATGGGGGCTTACAGATGGGGAGGTGACCTTTCCAACACCCCCTCTCACCGACACATCTCAGCCCAATGCCAACACGTCGATGAAGATGCTCCAGTAACTCCCTGGTCGTAGTCCTCTGGAACCTTTCGGTGTCGAAATCTTTTCCTGGCTTTTCATCCAGTGGCTCCTGCTCCACCAGGTCCAGTTCCGCTTCCGCACACCATCCTGGTACACAGGTCCGTCTCTGGTAGCACCTCCTGGTACCACCTCCTTCAGTCGCATTCCCGCCTCTGAACTTGAGCAACCCAGCCGTCACGATCTTCCAATCGTCCTCCTCATAATGAGTGAACATCCTGGAGTCTTCCAGGCACCATGCTCTGAGGGTCTGTTTCAACCCGTCCTTCCTTTGGCAAGGTCTGCAACCAATGAATATTTCCAGATAACCTGGACCACGAACTCTCGCTGAGTTCTCAAGCAGGTACTCTTCTGGCTTCAGTACTCTTTGTCCACCACCTTCTAGCAATCTGCGTCCGAGATTTGAAGAAGCACCAAAACTTCCCCTTCTGCCTTCGAAGAAGGCCAATTCCTTCCAATCTCTTATCACCTGAGACAAATGAAGAGCAGAATCTCTCCACAGCATGCTATAAAGGCTCAAATGCAAAATATCAAATACATACCAGACTGTTGTACTGCCTGAATGTTCGCTCTGAAAGCAAACCGTGTACCTCAATGAGGCACCCGCCAAGATCGTGTGTAATCCTGTACTGTCCCCTTCTGAAGTCCAGCATCCATCTGACCATGAGACCCCAGGGCTTTCTATGGAATCCACCCTCGTGTCAGTGTCAACAGCTACACACCTGGAAGGTACCAAGCGCTCCATACTGTCCTTCACCTTCACAAAGGCATCTGAGTCCTCGTCGACCCACATCTCTATGTCAGACATCCTTACTGTGATTTCGGGATCAACATACCTGACCTCGGTAACACTCGGTGATGTCACCAGGAACAAATCTTCGATTACCACATTAGTTTTGGCTTTTCCCTCTGAATCTGGGTCAGACTCCTGTTTGTTTTTCAGATCCGCCTTTTTCTTTCTGCAGTCCTTTGCAAAATGTCCGGGCGTATCACAATAGAAACACTTCTTCTTGTGCTTCCTCTTCGAAGTCCCCTCGCCATCAGAGTCATCTTTATTGGACTTGTCACTGTTAGGCTTGCCCTTTCCCTTACCTGCGGAATCCTTCACCAGCATCGCCTTGTCGTCTTTGTCCTCGTTGTAGAGCTTCTCCCGATCTTCCTCCTGTAGCAGTAATGGACACAACTCCTCAAATGTCAGAGGTTTGGTCCTCTGTCCTGCTGTCACAGATGTAACAAAGCTCTTGAAACTCCGAGGCAGTCTCCTCAGTACCATCAAGGCTAGATGGCATGAGTCTGTCTTCTGACCAGTTGCTGCCAGCTGATCCCGCACCACCTTGACCTTTGTCAAATGGCTGTGTACCGTATCGCCTTCTTCCATATCAAGATTGTAGAGTTGATGTTGAAGAAGCACGATCCGGGAGGTATTATCTGTCTCGTACAGATCCTTCAGGGTGGCCCACGCCTCTACTGACGTCTCGGCCAGCTGGATATGCGGAAGAACAGAGTCCGCCGTAGTCCCTATGATTATTGCCAGGGCATGGGCATCTCTTTCTTCCCAAGCTTCAAGCTCTTCTCTGTCTACTGCCATGAGTACCTTCCCTTTACTGTCCACCATGTCTTCCGGCTTCGACTCCTCTCCCGTGGTCAGCTTCCACAACTTCCGAGCCACTAAATGACTCCGGATCTTCACTTTCCAGATCGGGTAATTAGTCCCGTCCAGGTTCCGAGACTCTCCAAAGTTAGGGATAGTGAAAGAGAGAAAACTGGAGGAGGAGGAAGGGATAGCAGGGGCTGAAGAGGCTGTCGACATCTCTGCTGTATATACCACTCAGCAAAGTCAACCAAACTCAATTTCAGTAAACTAGAACTCTGAACGCACCTGACTGAACCTGAGTCACCCTCCTTCTCGCAAGGGCACAATCCTCCAGTCGTGGAAGTCGATTCCCTAGAGCTTCTGAATGAGGGTCGTCCTTCAGCAAGGTCCCTGCCTTCAGGCTCCCACACCTGTGAGCCTCCTACTTGGGCTCTGATACCAAGTTAGAAAATACCCAACGGAGGGTACACGCAGCGGAAGACTTATAGTAATGCCCAGGAGCTCACACAGTGTGCAGTGTGGGTGTGGAATCACAAACTTCTTTACTTATGTGCATTCAATAGGTGTGCAGACTCATCAATAGACAATGAACCAAACCAGATAGAGAAACCACCTTATAATATATTTCCGTCCACAACTATGGACACAATACAAAAGAGACAGATCTAGAGTCCCACCAATGGTGTGGTCCTCTGATCTTACCACAAAAGTCCTTCTCCTATCTGCTGGCTATCTCTAGACTAGAGTCCACGTGCTCCACCTCGAGCGTAAGTAGACTTTCCGTCTAGAATGATCTTCTCCACCTTGCTGTCTGGAAACCAGTCTAGGTGGGCAGCTTCCTGCAAGCCAAGTCTGCAGCACAAGGTACTACTTTCTCCTCCTGACTGTAGGCCCAAAGATAGCCCTGCTGCTGCTCCTTCTGCTGGTGGAATTGCTGCTCCAGATGATGATGAAATGAGGCCTGAATGGCCTCCTTATATAGGCCCCAAGGCCTGCACCAAAAAACCGACCAGTCTGTAAAAACCGACTCGGTCTGTAAAAAACCGCCCTTAAAGGGCTCACAAGTCAGGCCTTTTATGGCCGAAACTTCCAGGGCTTTGGGCCCTCCATTCAAGGCAAATATGCAGCCTATAAAAGGCCTGCCACCTGCCCACTGACAGTCACATTCCTTGCTGCAGATCTGAGCCTGCACTCCCTGCCATGTCTGTGCCTGTGCAAACAGTGCGCCTCCATGTCCTAGACCCTCCGCAATCTGTCCCAGACTGTCTTGCTTCTGCTCCGTACTTTCCTGGCCCTGTGTCCTGCCCTTAACAGTCCTAGATGTGCTGCCCTCATGCCAGCCATGATGCTGTCTATGTGGCAGCCCCTTTCTCTCATTTTCTGTTGGGTTCTGCCCTAGGTCTCCCTCCCCCATGCTCTCCTCATATGGGGGTGACAGATGGGAAGGTGACCTTTCCAACAGCATTTGTATGTAAACATGCTATACATGTCAAAACAAGGTTTTCTAGAGAAACTTCTCTTCAGTGCATTCTGGGAAAGGGCACTTTCTTCCAAGATTTACTGATGAAGTGATTTGTATTTTGACAGGTAGCAGGAGTGCAGTTGATACTATAACTCACCACCTTCGACTTCTGTGGAGATTCAGATGCGATTCCAAAATTTTTGGCAAAGAGTGTACAATTCATGGGTGCTTTAGTTGCCTTCTAGACTAATGCATGGACAGCAGATGTGGCACACTCTAGCTTTTACAGTGATGGGCAAAGAGTGTACAATCCATGGGTGCTTTAGTTGCCTTCTAGACTAATGCATGGATAGCAGATGTGGCACACTCTAGCTTTTACAGTGATGGGCAAAGAAAACTTTTTCCAGTGTTGTGCTGTTTTTATCATCAGGACGTCAAGGTTCAAGGTTGAATTTGAAAAAGATATGCTTTTAAGATTGTAGATATTTCAGTGGTCAATAACTCGTTACATTATTTTTTTCAGAGTCTTGGAAACTAAATAAATGCCTACATTTAGTCTTCATGTGACTGAGAACCAGGGAAGAGGCTTACGCAATGCATCCTATTTAAGACTGGATCCCTAGCTCGAAATTAGGAAGGGGTGCCCACTTGCTATTTATGTTCTTTAGTTTTCTCAAATTGCTATCTTAAATTTATCCATACCTAGTTGAGAGCCCTTTGATAGGGATATATTCTAGAGGTATAAAAATTCCGCTGTCCAGACTTTGTGAAGAAGAATGCTCCAGTAACATGTCTTATGTCTAAGGGTGCAGGGGACCTAATGACCTTGTGCGCGTATGTTGGATCCCTGCCCACAGTCACGACTCCCCTACACAATAAGCTGTGGGTAAAGGAAAAGAACCTCTTGCCATGTCCAACTTTCCTTGTTCCTTTTCAAGCGTTTCCACTAACAACATCACCTAAATGCATACTTGAATCATCCTCCTCTCATATCTAAGGTAATGCTTGTGAGCATTCTCTGTCCTCTTGTAGATTGAGTTTTTCCGTCCTTCCAAGTTTTTACTCTCTTTTGTGTGTCATATTATTAGGAAATGTAGGTGTACATAAATTGGCAATCAATTTAAGGCACACATGTTGCATATTCTAGCTTCTTTCTTTTTCATGTATACATCTTATAAATTGAAGGCATGTAAACACTTCACACGTAATTGCCTTGTAAAATGCATTCCTTGTCAAAAGTGCATGCATCTAGGAAGAGGTGGGTCAATTAAGTAATCAGAAACACAAAGCTTACTAGCTTGTGGACGCATATGCTTGCTACTCACCTTTCATGACTATAATAGAAGATAGAAGGGGAAAGAAGGGATGCTATGGGGAGTTGGAAACCTCCAAGATGCTTGATTTTGCTACAATTTTTTATATGCACATTGATGAACATACAATGCCAAATAGAGGAGATCTTTACATGGCCAACCTAGGCCAAGTTTTGAATCTCTCAACCCTTGTTGAGCCACATGTCATGTTTTGATTTTTTGATTGTATTTTAATCTTACAGTAGAAATTACAAAGCTATAGCTACAAATGGAAGAAAAGCAAAGTACAAATGCAAAAGCTAAAAGAAAAGAAAAGATTTATGCGAAAACCAAAGCAATATGTAATATTAAGTTTGCTTTGCAAGAGGAGCATAGGAATACCCAAGCTTCCGAGTTTTTTTTCTTTTCGTGATTTGGTTTTTTCCTATTACGTTTCCTTGCTCTTATGTGCTAGAAGCCCAACGTTCATCTTTTCTTTCCTAAGCTCCATTGAGCTTGGTTGTGGCCAAACATGTCAAGGTGATTGCTGTCATAATAGAGTTGAAGATGGGATTTGGCAATGGGAAAAAATCATGTCAAGACGTCTTGGTGGTGATTTGTTTGTGGTTTGTTGGCACAACAAAAGAAAGATCCATTTGCTTGTATAATGGTCCCTTGAATGAAAATCATGATGCTTTAGGTCTCTACCATCTAATGAGGATTGTCACACTTGTGACTATTATTGTTGTTTGAGAATTCTTCATGCATTTGCTTTTATAATGATCCCTTGAATGAGAATCGTGATGCTTTAGGTCTCTCCACCTTGTCAAGATTGTCACATGTATATTATGTTTGTTTGAAATTCTTGATGCAACTGGTTCCATTTCTAAAGCCATCTCCGATAGCAAGATTTGTTTGAAGGTGATGTAGGTATTGCTCCTCTTGGATCCAATATGTACCTACGAGGAAAGGATAAGAAATTCCCTCAAAAGACCAGGATCCTTCCTTTGGTTTGGACGTAGTACATGTTTGGGAGATCCAATTGCCTTGATGATGAATGAGTAGGATGCCTTGAACACATGATAGTAAAACTGGCCAAAAAGTATTGGTGGCAAGTGATAAAATTAACAATTTGTGTAGTACCTCAATGGTTGGTACTATTTGTTCATTTCTACCAATATCTTTCAAAATATTATTTAGCCGATGTGCCATTCAAGGAGTGAAGCATATATGAGGATAGATGTTCTCAATAATCTTGCTTGCAACCCTATTGGCAATTGTCACCATCTAAACAAATTACACCACATTATTTGCACTCATACACAATTGCCTCCATCCAAATGGTAGCCAAATTGTATGCAATATTTTCTTGTGAATTATCAATGGCTTTTATGAAAAAGCTTCTCTCTCTTAAAAATGCAATGATGCCTTGAATAGAGCAGTTCCTATTATCACTCCATCCATCTTCGATGATTGTGACACCACATCTCTGCCATATCTCTAATTGGAGTCAATGCTTGCTCTATGGTTGACTTCTTTGATTGCAAGAATGTAGTGCACAAGGCCTTAGATGAGGGATGAGTATATGATGCTCCAAAATTTGCAAAATCTCCTTCACCATATCAATGAAGTAAGGATCACATGCTTTTACCATTGACACACCTGCACCATAAAAGAAATGAGACATTGTTGCTCTACCATTAATTCTCAAAGAAGAGCTACGTGTCGCTCTTCTATGTGCATCTAAACCTTGGCTTCCCCTCTACCACCAAACAATGGTGCTGACAAAGATGTAGTAATAGAAGCAATTGTAGAAGAACTTGCATCACGATCATCTGTCAATGAGCTTGCTCTAGGATCAAGCATCACAGCCCATGCAAATGCACCATCAACCTATCTACAAAAGTATGCAAACATGCCATCTCTATAGTTAACAATGATGGGAAAATAGAGATGCCATTATACTGCACTTCCAATAAATGAGCCCGCACTCTATTTGCACCTTTACTCTTGGTTGCATGGCAACTATTGCATGTTTACTTGTGTGTTGTTGGGATATATAGAGCCAAAGAAATCCGGGATGAGCCTTGGGTACTTTTTACTCCAGTTAGCGGAGGTTTTTACCCCTTGGCTTAGTAATGGTCCACATGACCTTGTAATAGTGTAGTAGTTCTATATTTATATGCTTATTAGGCACTTTGTGCTTAATCTTAGCAAGCACTAAACCCTATCCTATGTAGGGTTTCCTCATGTTCTCACTTCTTGCAATCTACGTATTCAACTTCAACCTTCACTGTGTGCTTCCTCTTGCTCTTTGCATCCTCATAACCTTCATCTGGTATTTGAGTGCGGTGTCCTACACACCCAAGCATCCCCGTCAGCTTCCTGATCAGGAAGAGCTCACAAAAATGCTGATTTCAGATCTGTACCTTATGTCCTAGAACTCGCCGCTAGCCTTGGAGGCATTCTGGATTCATTTTTAGCACTTTCATCATGAAAGATCATACATAAGAGCTGATTTCTATTGGGGCGACTTCTCTTGTGTAAGAATCGTCAAAGTTTTGGCTGTATTTGAGTTGCTGCAGCACTATTTTCACTCATTGAGGCCTCAAATTTGCACTTGGGGGCATTCAGATAGCTCAAAAACTAAAAATGCCCAATCGCCCATTCTTCTGGAGCTTCCTAGAGGACACAAATGCAGAAATAAGTCTCTGAACAGCTCCTATTTTCTGTGTTTCTTTCAGAATTAGCTTGTTGATTGCTCCAAACAACTTGAAATTGTAGATTTCCCATCTTTTTGGCTTGTGGGTGCTCCAGGTACTCGGTGCAAGTGATTTATAGTAGTCTTATGCTTGTAGGTTGCTCCACATTTGGGGATTTTGCCAAAAAGAGTACAATCCTTGCATTGAGATCAACAAATAAGACGGCTATAACCATTCGAAGATGAGGCAAATTGATTGTGTCAAATCCTCTCGGAATGTCAAAGTCTTGTTTTTGTTGCCAGACGTGTTTATCTAGCTAATAGGGTGTCGACTCGTACACATACAATCTGAAGTTGCCATCAGAATGCAATGTCAAGAACCTAGAAGGTGATTCTCAAAGTTCTACTTTGATTTTGTTATTTCAGAAGAACAAATGCCTCAAGAGAGGATAGAGCATGCTAATTTCTACAAGGTTTAAAGGGGATATGGTGACGGTAAGGGATGTAGTAGTTGACGTATTGAGAGTTGTAGTTAGAAATCATCCATAATTGGAGGTTTTCGAAGTCATAGTTGATGGCAATAGTCATTGAAGAAGCTTGTATTTGTGATACCCCAAGAAGCTTACTGATTGAAAACTAATGTGAAGGGCTTTTGTTGTGACTAAAGAGAAATTATGAATGATCTAAGGCATTGCTGGGATGTACCATGATGATGAACATAATGATCTTATAGAGAGAACTAAACAAAGGAGTAGTAGCATGATTGTAGAGGAGGGTGCCAACAAATTGTTCCAAGAGCATATTGAGAGTGCTCATGAGCCCCTATTCTAAATGCTTTCAATTATTTGTCATAGAATGGACCTACGATCTAGAGTACTTTGAACATAAATATCTAAACTAATCTACGAGAGGAAGAATGCCCAGTTTATGGGGCAATGTTGAAGCTTTAGATTTGATGAGCAAGTAGCTTGATATGGTCGGAAAGGGTGCATGAAATAAAATCAATGTATAAAAACCAATGTCATCGTCAAAGGTATGACTCATTTGGATGTGGCAACTCTCATAAGAAGAAGTGGATTGGAACATAGCATCATTTTTTGCCATGGATAGATTAATCTTTGGTAGTTGTCAATCCCTTGGATCTCCATTAATTGGAGCTTTCCATTGAGAAAGGGTAGGTGAACATATCCTAATGGGATGAACTCTCCATACAAACTCACAACAAGTGGTGCTATGGGTCATATTGACTAGGATGGGGCTCTTGAGAGATGACAAGAAGGAGGATATAATTGAAAAATTTCAATTCAAATTTAAGAATCGATGTATGGATTTAAAGATTGGCTAGAGAAACATATGGAATCATGAGTGGATCCATAATGGCAAGCTTTGGTCAGAAGGGATGATGAAGCCTTTGTAATCGTTGTTGGCAATGATGAATTCAAAATGCCTAACTCATGTGTTTCAAAGCCTAGCAATTTCTATGGATCTATTTTTAGTGCAGTTTTAGAGCAATTATGATCATGAAGAACCCAAGGAGGTAAGCGTGATGCAGATGATCTATTTGATTGAAGTAAAATTGTTGCAAATGAGTCATTTTTAAGGCAATTTTTGCATGTCAAGATGTGAGGTGTTAGAAGATGCAAACATCTCCTTCTTCCATTGTAGATAGCCTAATGAAATAGTCTTATACTCTATGAAGAAACTCTAGATCTTGGATTTCTACTCTCTTCCTCAATGTTCGTTAGATGCACCATTAGACATGAAAGCATTGATATTGTAGTGGACCTTAAGAAAATAACATGTAGCACACTGGCATAGATAATGACAAAGGTCAATTAGGATTTCCTTCATTGCTTATGGCTTAAGGCTTTTCCATCTTATGCATGGGTTGAGCAAGAGAACAAGGTATGAGCCATCCTCAAATAGAAATTGTCAAACCCAAAGGATACCTTCTGTGGGAACCAAAGAATTGCTACATTGAAGGATCTTCAACACCACCGATGTGAAAAGTATGCGCATAGATATATATGTATATATACATATATATTCTTGGAGCTTCCATCCCCCATTTTCCTTTGATGTGATTATCTAGCCTTTTGGATGATTGTAGAACACACACACCTTATATACATATATTTTCTTGGAGCTTCCATCCCCCATTTTCCTTTGAAAGTGATTATTTGGCCTTTTGAAAGGCTACAGAACACACACACCTTGACTCTTGCACTATGCTAGCTTTTCCATGGATCTCAACTAGCATATTTAGAGTTCAACACAATGTAAAGAAACCATAACTTATCTCCAACATAAAATATGAATTTCCCTACTATTTGTTCCCTCAACGCTAACTATCCACAAAGTGAGATCTGTGCATGAATAGGCTTAAGCATCTATGTGGGCAAGTTCAAAAACATCCTTTCAGATGTGCTTCTGGATGTTGATGTAGCTCTAGTTGGGTTTCTAGAAATATTCCTTGCACACTCGCTCTCTTTCATAGACACTCGTGCAACATAGTTGCAATTCAATTTTTAAATAACACTAGAGGTGATTCTTTAAGGATCTTAATTCCTTTTAATTGTATATGAGGATATATTCTTTAGGAGTCTCGCATTTCAAGTTGCTAAATGTTGTGTAAGTTATGCAAAACTACATGTTGCAACACTTCATTGAGAGATTTTTTTATTTCTTTGCAAAGCTCTACCCCAGTATCATCGATAACTTTGATATGTATTTGCATCAATATGGTTTGGATGCATAGTGTTTCTTTTGCTATACGAATATCTTTGTCTTGCCTTGTAGACACATACATTGGTACAATTGTTATTCTTGTTAGCTCAAGCCACACCTTGCTTCCCAGGTAAATCATGAATCTCTATGCTCAAAATCTACACTCTTGAGCTCAACACAAAGAAGAGCAAGAAGGAAGAGGGTTAGGCCCATTTGCTAATGCCCAATTTGGCCCCATTTCTTCTGGCTTTGGCCCCCATGTCTCCACACTCTTCTTACCATACTTTAACTTACTTTTATGCTATTTTTGATGCTTTGTTAACCCCTATCCTAGCCTTGGACCTAGCTAATGACTATATCAATTCACTTGTGTGTGCAAATGGATTGACACTTGATACAAACTAACCTACATATTTTGTGCCTAACAATCCCTAGGCAAGGCTCACAATGGTGTACATGTGTCACTATTATTGAGTGATTTGAGTTTTTATAAGACACTATGCAGGGATTGGATTGGCATCATCTTTTCTTAAACATTCTAAAATTTCAGGGGGTTTCTCTTAGTGAGTATCAATCTAGCCTTGCAACATGGCAATGGTTTTAGGGTGATCAAGAGCTATTTGAGGTAGATATCATTTGGTAGCCTATAACTTATAATGGGAACCAAGCTTTGGATTAGGATGGCTATATTGCAAATGGGGAGGGGTAATCTCATTGATCCCAACTATGCACTAAGTTTTCACACATAGGCAACAATATTTGATGACATTGCATATTGAATATAAATGGATAGGAATATTTGATAAGCATTTGACTGATAGGAGTTACACTACATATATCTTGTTAAGACAGATGCAATCTTAGCCCATTGTTCAAGAAGATCCATGCTCGAAGCAAGTTTAAGCTGTTGGATTCCTTGAAAAGTTGCAATCAGTTGATCCTGACCCCAACACTATTTCACATTCTAGTGTAAGAAAATGATGCACAATGGAAGATAACAATGATATCCAAGTACACGATAGAAAACTGGAGAGAATACAAAACTCTACTATACCAAAACTGTTGATACAACTGATAGCTGCTATCCACCCGTGTGCTCTCAAGACAGAGCTTTGATGGTGATCTGGATGCTGGATGGAGGACTGTGATAGTTGA